>NC_142521.1:11255000-11370000 GCF_964205215.1 Stylophora pistillata | reverse complement strand
CCAGAAAATTTGAACTTTTTGGCTGGATATAAAGCACCCAAGGAATAGTGCTAAAACCCCTCACACTACCTATGAATCAAAGTTCCAGTTGCAAATGTGTACCTCAAGTAGCTGAGCAAACTGACCAGTGTGAAATAAAATATTATGTTCTTAATCAAAGTACGCAAATGCTATACACAGCTTTGATGGTTACGCCATGATGCATATCTTTACTACATTCAAGAAATTGGGGTTTTGTTGTCTAAATTGATAGACTGACTATTGCTAAGCTGGGCATGTTCGTGCAGGTAATTGCATGCAAAAGTAAGGATTTTATTTGTGCACGATCCTCGCAGTACAACAGTGAAAATCAGACCTGAAAAAATTCAGGCCTGTACGGGATTCGAACCACTGACCTCTGCGATACTACTGCAGCGCTGCACTAGTATCGCAGAGGTCAGTGGTTCGAATCCCACACAGGCCTGAATTTTTTCAGGTCTGATTTTCACTATTGTTTAAATAGTGCTCTCTACTGCGAGGATCGTGCAAAAATACGTTTCTATAACTGCAGTTCAGATATAAGAATTTCATATATTCGTTGAGTAAGGATTTTGTCAGCAAATAGTCGAAGGGTTTCTTCATTGAACAAGAAGTAACAAATCCTCTTTTAACAACAAATATAAGGTGTATAACATTTAGCTAAATGATCAATCTCTTCTTGAGGAATTTCTACCAATCGCGAATAAATATATCCATCTACCTTATCTTCCCAACTGGAATTTTTCTTAAAAGCCTTTTTCACTGTCGCAGACACTGATTCATTTGATACACCAACATCTTTCTGAGATCTTTTTAGCTTCTGTACAGACATATTATGGTAAAAACAGTTATCATTTGAAGATCATTTAGGTTAAATTATTCCGGCACATGTACTCCAAATCGGTGGAACACTTTTAGTCAATGAAATTTACCGCTGACCTCTATAAGATATCCCACAATGCGTCACGTCCTTCTCGCTCTCACCCTCTTTCCTTGCATTGTGGTGAAGTTTTGGTTGTAAGGTCAGTGTTGAGCAACAATCCATGAATTTCTCTCGCATCGCATCATAATTCTCGAAGCTATTGGGTTATATAAATTTCTTAATAAATTTTGTGCCCAATCAAAGAGTTATTTTTATGTAGTCGTCTGGTTGGAGTAGGTTTTGCCTCCCTTAATTGTCAGACACTTAGTATGAAATATTGTATTTTGGGTGGTTTAATGATGTACGTAATCGTGGTTGTATTAAAGGGCAGTGCATCGGCATTTATTCGTCATCTCAGTCTTGAAGTGTTTATTTAGTGAAATATAAACATGTACAAGTCAGTGTCTCAGCTGTACTGTAACTACAATTTTTTATTGTCTGCAAAACTTGCATGAACTGAGCACACTTGTTTTGATGGTCAGGTACCTTATCGAAGTCAAATTTGTGACTATGCCGATGGTAGAGCTTTAAACACACCCTGTCCTATTGCTTATCGTGTCATGAATTTTAAAATTTGTGATAATCACTTAGAAAAAGCTAATTCAATTCTAACTACCATTTTTTTCCTTTGTAACTGTTAGAGAATTGCATGCTTACACCAATTTTGAACATGATGCCTTGTCATTGTTAATAGAACAATTTTAGTGTAAGCTAAGTGTTCGTTGATGTGTTAGTGTCATTGTGTTACTATTACATCCTTATGCCTTAAAGGTTCTACAACCCTTATAACAACATTGTTCTCTTACTATGTTGGTAGCATTAAGGTGGCTGAACACAGTTTTTGCGCATGCGTTTGCTGATGCAATTCAGCATGTGCACAAAGATTGCAAAAAACAAACATGCCATCAGCAGCGTGGTCATATCATTTACTTAACACATACCCGCACTATCTGTGCTATTTTTCTCTATAGTTGGTGCAGTGTATAGAGGGCTGTAATCTTTTATTACAAAGATATGTTAGAAAAGTTGAAGGTGCAAAGAACCCAGCAATTCTCAGCTTTTTCATTGTTACCAAAAGAAACCAGTTAAATGCAGTGCATGTGTAGTAAGTCAAAAAATCGCGATTGAATGGAAAATTGCTTTCTCGGAGATATGCCTATTTCTTGAGAACCACACATTAGAATTTCACAAAATTGGCACAAAAATACTTTAGGAAATAAGTAACTGGAGCATTGAAAAAAATTGATTTTAAACAAAGGAAATTTTAGAAAATCAAGTGAACCTTCGACAAGGGATAATCAAAGATCTCTCTGTTAATTAAATAGTGAGCAAAATGGCGTTAATTTGTGAGTATTGTTACATGCTCACTGCATGCAAATTATAAAGAAAATCTAATGACTAGATTTTCTACAGAAACAAATCCGATTTTAATTGCCTATTTATATCCCTTCATGTCACCATGGCAATGGCACATACGTCAGTTTAACTATCGAAAAAACAAAGTTTGTGTTGTTGACTTGCTTGGTGCCCGTTTTGGCGACTGAGAGAGCAAGGGTTTTAGAGAAAATGGTGAAAGAAACAAAAGTATCAATAACTGTGTTCAGCCACCTCAAGCTGACGCAATGTAGTTTATTCTGCGGGACCATTTGCTTTATGAATTGAAACATACTAAGTTGTGTGTTTCATGTGAGTATTTATTACTTCAGGAAGGGTTAAAGACAGTTTCTTGTTAAATGCACTATGTTATTAAGTATAGTGTTAAATTAAGCCTAGATATTATAAAAAAGTCAAAATACAGATGAGTAACTGTTATACATTTTTATTGTACGTAGATGAATAAGGGATAGGGAAGTGCCATACAAAAGAAATTGTACCGTTTTTGTTAAAAAATAAACTAATTGTCACATTTTTCACTTTGACCCATACCCCATTAATGTCAGCAAAACATTTCAGTTTGTTCCTGGTTTAAAGTGTCTATACGGCCAACGGGGTTTTTATAGTTTTGGTATGTGTTTAACATTTGAAAAAGTATTCTTAAATAAAAATTGGATTCTGACGAGCCCTGAAATCGAGCTTTAAACTTCCCGCTTTGGCCATGCCCATTGAAGGTGACCGTGAGTTGGGGCAAAAAAGAGATTGGGTTCAAAATGGTCGTGATGTCAAATCAGGAATGTGCCAAATCCCGCCAGTGATTCATTTCACCGTGTTTTTCAGTAAGGTAAAGAGTTTTCGTTGACATAAATATGCCCGATAGATGTGTTGTAAAAGTACTGCGTTTGTCAAGCAAAGTAACAACATGACACTCAAGACACTCCTGGAGTGATGTCACTCATCACCAATCTTCCCTTACACAGTCAACTTCATTGGGTGTGGCTGAAGTGGGAACTTTAAAGCTCCATTTTAGGGTGAAGGGGCATCAGAATCAATTTTTTTTTAGAATACTTTTTTTACAGGTTAAAGAGATACCAAAACAATAAAAACCCTGTTGGCCTTATAGACACTTTAACTGAATGAAAATCAAAACTGAAAATTTGAATTTTCCACAGGTTTCATGTAGTCACTAACTGTTAATTTCAATATGCTAAATTTGTGGTAGACAAACATCAGTTTAAGCAGCTACTAGGGGGAAAACAATTTTCAATTGTGTGTAACCAAACACAGGGTTTGTACAGGTCATGGAAAACCTGGAAAGTCATGGAATTTCAAAATTTCATTTTCCAGGCCTGGAAAGTCATGAAATTTAGGTGTGGGTCATGGAAAGTCATGGAAAATCAATATGCTCTCTATGAGTGAAAGGCAATAAGAACTAAAGTTGAAAAGTTAACTGACGAGTCCAAAAATCAGATTTATTTTCATTAGAAATAAACAGAAGCACACGTTGTGGGAATGTTTGCAAACATTCTTTCACACTGCATTCTTGTCATGGAATCTTTCAAAAGGTCATGGAAAAAGTCATGGAATTTTAACGGGTCAAAGGTGTACAAACCCTGAAACAGCTTTATAAAACGTTTAGGCTTTGGTGTGATAGGGGTGTTAGATATGAGGAGACAAAGTCCTTTGTGTCTTAAAATTTCCTACATCATACTGTAGTGTTATTCATTTTACAGTAGTGAAATTGAATCACCCATATCTCATGTAACTCTCTTTTCTTTTAGGTTTAATACCCAGCCTTACCACCATGGCACCCAAACACAATAACATGATACACAACAACCACTTCCACAAACAGTGGCAGAACTATGTAAGAACATGGTTTGATCAGCCTGGGCGCAAGAAGCGCAGGCGTGTTGCCCGTGTAAAGAGGGCTTTACAGATTGCACCTCGTCCAGTAGCTGGTGCTTTGCGTCCAATTGTGCGTTGCCCAACTTTTAAGTATAACACCAAGATAAGGGCTGGACGAGGCTTCACTTTGGAAGAACTGAAGGTAGGAATTTAGGTAGATCCTTGGATTATAACAGGGGTGCTAAAAATTTTTCCACAAGTGGCTGCTGATGGTGTTATAGGCTGCTGTGCTTGAAAAAAGGGCTGTAAAGCTCCTTTTCCTCAAGGACGGTCTGAGGGAATGCTCCCCCAGAAAAAAAATTGGAACTCTAGAGGCTTAGAATGTAATTTCCAGCACTCTGGGCATCAAAAAGAGTGCTGTTTCTTTAAATTTTCATTGACATCTCTGTAAGTGTCCTGTCATTCTTGACCAGTTGAGAGTGCCTAGTTCATGGATAAATGCGAGAAATATGAAAGCAAATGGCTTATGGAGAGGCTTTTTTCCAAGGCGCTCGCTCAGCTGGTAACTCGCTTGTGTGAAACTGAACACCAATGTCAGAAAGCCTGCTTGTAGGCTCAATGGAAGGTGGTAAGAGGTGTTACAGAGGGGTTTAGCTGGCCAGTAATGAGCTTTGTTTAATTATGGTAATTTTCAATTGAGTAGTGAAAGTGTTTTAGATTTCCTTTAGTTTTGCCGTTCTCTGTGCCTTTTATCCAGTCAGATGCAAAGCAACTTTTATTTCAACTTGGTCATTAACAGGGTCATTTATTACTTTCATTGTTTCAGGCTGCTGGCATCTCCCGTAAAGTCGCTCCAACTATTGGTATCTCTGTTGATCACAGAAGAAAGAACAGATCAGCGGAATCCCTACAGGCTAATGTACAAAGACTGAAGGAGTACAAGAGCAAGTTGATTGTCTTCCCAAGGAAGGCCAGCAAACCCAAACAAGGAGATAGTGAGGTAACAAATGAAGTACAAAGATACATGTAATAATCCATGCAAAAACACTTGAAAAGTTTGTAAATCAATTGCCTTCATCCTGTGATTTACAAAACTTTCTTTCCTCTGTGATGTAGACTGTTATAACAGATTTTTTTTTTTTAGTAAAATGTTTATTTGATTTATCCAAAATTCTAGGCTGCCGAGTTGTCCAATGCAGTACAACTTCAGGGAGCAGTCATGCCAATCCAACAGTCTCGCCTACCAATCAAGGCTCGCAAGATCACTGATGAGGAAAAGAACACCAGTGTATTCTGTAGCATGCGTATTGCTCGTGCCAATGCCAGGTTGGTTGGCATCCGTGAGAAGAGGGCTAGGGAGAAAGCTGAGCAAGATGCAATGAAGAAGAAATAAGTTGTGAATAAATGTTCAAATTCATCTGCTGAAACATGTGCACTGTTATTCTTTGTAGTTATCTAAAGCCTGATTCAATACTGCCAAGACTGAATTTCTGAAAAGTACTGTGATATTTCACATTGCTTGGCCATGATATTAAGTGCCTCACACTCAGATGGAGTCCAACTTTTATGGAAAATTTGTGGCCAAGTTTGTGTCTGAATTTTGCTTGGCAGGGAACATTTCAATAACCCCACCCACACCCTATCCCCCACAGGGGTAAACCCCCCCCTTATCACAATAAATTGGCTAATTGCATGCAATAGCAACGTTATCTCATAACAGTAACATTTGGGTGAGTTATATTGGTGCATTGAACAACCATGTCCTGACAGAGCCGACCCTTGTCAATGTTATTTTTGTCAATGTACATTGTAGTTTTGCATTACTGAGCTACCTTCATTCGGATCTCCTGTGAAAGCGCAGCCTACTGAAAGAATGTAGATGAACTTTTGTTTGGCAAGTTTTGAATATCACTTTGTGTGGCATCTGGGGATTAAATGGTTCACTCTTGCTTTTTCGGACTTATCTTTAACCTTTCTATCATAAGTTTTATGCAACCCGAGTGTTGTGCAACTTCATTCTCTTGAAGTAGAATTTGTTCCTATCCTTAATGACACACTGTTTAAGACACTGAATAGTAACGTTAACGATGCTGTGCAACACTTGATTGACCAACCTACGCTGTTGGGCATGGGCATCACACTCATTTTTTTGCCAAATCGAGGAATGGCCCCCCTTCCTCCCAACCCTCGAGTTCTGTGGACTAAAACCTTGACGGGAGTGTGCATGAATTGCAAAGTCCTTCCTAAGGAATAATGAAGTTCTGCTGTTGAGGAATTCAACTTGCATGTTTCGACCCCAGATGCGTTTATGATGGGAAACTCAATCTAAACGACTTCAAAAATGAGTTGATTCAGGCATATATTTATTAACTTTCTTTCAATTGTGTGTATGGAGTAAACTGAATTAAAAGCCCAGTAAAAGCAACGAATAGACTGTGAAAGCAGAGGAAAAGTTCAGTCGCCACTATCTGATTGCTTTGGTCTACGTAGTAAGTGGTCTTAAAAGTCATCCGTAATGCGTGAAATTCGGCCTGGTAAGAAAAGCTGTGTGTATAAGGTGACTCCCAGAACTAAGATGCCAGACGGTCCACTGAGGTTTGGATATGCTTCTAGTCGCTGAATTGATGGGGGATTTCCTAAGCCTTAGGAGAGTCTGCACAGATGGCATCAACCTCGTTCTCAGGCTCGACCCTGGTAACGAGGTTGGGAAGGCATGAGTGACTGCACTCAAGTTGTATTTGTAGTTGGTCAAGGAACCTCGCATAGTTAAAAACCAATCCTAACTTGATCACTCTCATTTTCGTTAGCTTTTTGCAGTGTGCTTGTTTTTAACTTGTTTTCCCATTCATCCTCATCGGCTCCATGTAACATTTCCCCTTGGCTCGCGGTGGCTGTTGTGTGAACACTGGTTTTGGTTTTACCACGCTCGATTGAAATGGACTCTAAGCAGCTGACCAAGTACCTAGCCTGCGTAGATGAGGGTTTCGTGTGCACCTCGAAACCGCGAGCAGCGGAGCCGCGTGGAACTCGGGAAGTAATGTTATAGTTTTACCACTCACAGTCGCCACTCTGCTATCTTTATTATCATTAAGCGCTGGACGAAAAACCGCTTCTTATATAGGCTAGGATGAACCATTCTGGCTTGCTCCTCAGAAAAACCTGGACATCTCTGAAGGGTTCCTTCTACCATTGCGATTCTGGAAAAGTAGATGCCGCCACAACAATTGTAATGTTTCTGAATAAAGCGATTATTCTGTCTTTGGTTTTGGATTTGGATCAAATTCCTCCTCAGTTGCTTTAAGTTCTCTTTCTCCATCTTTATCATCTATAAACTCGGCGCCTTCATCTTCAAGCTCTTCGAAATCGTCCTCCTCAGGTCCGGAGTCAGCAATGCAAAGCATATAGATTAGAAACGAGAACACCAGTAGAGGGAAGCCAAACATGAGAAGAGCAGCAATGGGTTGGGTGGTCCAGATTTCCTGTAATCATCAAATATAAAGGTTCGATGAAGGTGAGAGATATTTGCAGTAATGATCTTTACTTAAACAACAGTCAGTTTATAATAAATGAAAAGAACCAACACCGCTCTTCTTTAGCCATTAGAGCAATAAGCAAAATGAAGGAAACGAGGATATTAGTAAACATCGTTAGTGTACTTTTGTTGACAAACTGTATGCAGCACTGCTTTATAAGGGAGCTCAGTTGAGTGTTTCACATGATATAATTAACAATTATTCTTTGAAATCGATGTGAATAGTGGCTAAATATTCTCGAAAGCCACTATTCACCAAGATTGAAAAGAATAATTGTTTTAGTATATACACACGAAGTGATCTCGACAAAATTAAAAGGAAGCCATTTAAAGGCAATTGCTGCTTCTGAAACTTTAGCGAAACGCGAGTTTACGCCCGCTATTTTGATTTTCACATTATCCACTCGCTCGGAGGTGTACATTGTTGATTAGCCCGAGATAGCGAACCAATCAGATTGCTTGAAACGCCAAGATCACTGAGTGTGTATATAATAAAAGAAATTGTATCACAAGCTGAATCATAGGAGCATTTTGATTGGATCTTACTAATGATCTGTTGGAGGACAGACGCAGAACTGAAGTCACCATTAACAGCAGTTTCATTTAACAAATAGATTCAGTGTTGTTGTGATCACAGAAGACGCCAAAATGCAACCTCGTTCCCAGGGTCTCTCATCTTCCCGCCCCCGCCCCCCGCTCCAGGGGGCAGGAAGATGAGAGACCCTGGGAACGAGGTTGGCCAAAATGCGGTAAGAAGATCATTGACACACTTGGCCCCATCATGTGAACTATTACTGAACAGATACACGGCAATATAGAATCTATTTGTTAATAATTAAACAACCTCCTTCCGAGGGTCTCTCATCTTGCCACCTCGGGGGAGGGGGTGGGTTGGGGCAGGAAGATGAGAAACCCTGGGAACGGGGTTAATAATTAAATTGTTTAAATTGCTAATAAGGAAGAGCAAACAGAACATAAATGTTAAGCAATACTTACGTAAATCGATCTGAGAAGTTCCCAAATCCCCTTTGAAAGAGATTAAACCACAGAATACTACTCAATATATTGTAAAACGTGAAATTATCACAAACATAGAGCGATATTTCAGCTGATATCAAGCAATTTTTTGCTCATCAGGGAAAACACACCACATCTTATCGAACATTTCCAAATACACTCGTTTTTAAAAGAAGAAGAATGATCCTGGAGTTTAACTACTGCCTCCAACAAGGCACCCAAGCAAAACATGAAGACGAGACAAGCGACCCTCATGAAGATGGGATATTTACTCAGGTGTGGTGACAAGATTCTTGTCAAATCCTTGAGCAATGTACCCTAATGTTCTTGCTAAATTTGGCTTTACAAAACTGTTTGAACACAGAGAGTCACAATGCAACAAAAAGTAAAGATGTTCTTAACCATACATCTCAGTCTGAGATATGTTCCACGCATGCACTTAAATTTTGGTCTTACCTCAGCCACAACGTTCCTATAAAATTAACTCTTTGGTAAAAAATATTCACTAAATTTAAGCCTCAAGTACCTCCCAAGTATGCGTTTAAAATTTTGGTTGATCTCAGCCTCAGTGTTCAAATAAATTAAGTGTTCAATAATTTTACAAGCGGTGTCTTACCCTATAAAATCTTTGAAAATACGAGTCCCCACCATATCCCTGCAAAGATGAAAAACAAGTATATTGGTTAACTGACAAAATGCCCGCGTGACTGCAACTAGAGTTTCAGAGGTAAATAACATTCAGCTAAAAACTCCTTAGAGTTACCTTTGCACGACCCTCCAATACATCTTCAAGGAAAGACACCAGCTGTTGTTCAGTAAATTCCTCTTTTATCTCTATGTACTGCTTCAAGTAATACACATGATTTGTACTGTTGTATGCCATTAAGAATGGGGCTGACATTGTACTGAGAGTGAAAAGAAAATAACTTCTTAATAATATGAAAATTGTAGAGATAGTAACAATAATGATGATGATGATCTAATCAGACTCTGCTGTCATAATAAATAATGATCATAATAACAGCAAAAATTAAGTACGCCATTAATTAAACTGTCCATAATTATATCAGATTTTTATTAAATTATGTATCATCAGTATGAAAATGTAGTAAGTTATAAGTTGTAAGTTCCATCAAGTTGTTGATCCACAACGTCCCTTTGTTTGCCCTGATGTCTGCATTTTTCTTTTTTTTCCCCTTATTTCTTTGTGTAAGCATGTAAAATTTTGCCTTCTTGTCAACCAGAATAAACTGATTCTTATATACTTCTTTAACCCTTTTTACATCTCCCATGAGTGACCAAGACAGAACTTCTCCTTACAACATCACGAATACAATATCATGAAGAAAAGTAAGGAGAATAAGGAAAAAGAAAATCAGGGGATTATCAGTTGATCCAATATCAAATTCTCCAAACTTACATCATAAGAATTGTATGGCAGGCAGTAAGGAGAATTTCTTATGAGATCTTGGGAATGAAAGGGTTCAGCTGCATTTGGCTTACTGCATTTACAAAGCAGCCTGAGAATTTTTGGGGGGTTTACGGCAGATTCAATCTTGAAAATTTCTGCATACTAAAAAGCATTGATTTCATGAAAAACTCCACTGAAAATCTTTTTTTTTTACCTCATCATGAGATTTGTTGCAATAGTATCCCCCAACATCCATCCAAACTGAAAATGCCTGAAAATGAAAATATCAGAAGTCAATCTTAACATTATTAAAAGTTTTACCTAATTTTCTGACAGCACCTCCTCTTGTCCTTTAGCAATTTTTACATGTTTCATTTTGGATAAACTTTTTCCATGTCACGCTATTTGAAAGAGATGTGGTCCAGTGCCTCAACAGGTACATTTGAAATTGGACTAGAAGAGGTGTATTGGGTAACAACAAGATCATTAAACAATTCACTCACAAGGGTCTCTTCTGCATCCAAACATGTGATCCCAACATCAGGGGTTTCATTAAGGGCCAGGCACAGGGCAAATTGACCGGTTGTGAGGACGGTTTTGCCCACCTGATTTGACGGTCTGGAGGAAAGTTTATCTTATAAAGAAGTTCAGTTCAAAGAGTTTTTCCCGCCTGTGAAAACCAGTTGCCCTCCTGCAGAAAACATTAATGAAGCCCCTGCAACATATATTTCCAGAAGTTTCCTTAGCCTCTACATTGTTAAGGTACAGTTATTTGTGAACTCTAAGCAAATCCTAAAGCTAAGGGGAGAGGGGGTAACCTTTATTGCACATTGAATCCACATCACATCTGAAGGGAGTACCAAAACTCCTCTTTGTACCTGACCTAAAGGAAGCTCCAGTAGGGAAGATCAGTCAGCCCAAGAGTAGAAAAACCCTCCTTGTTCAGTCATATAAAGGATTCCAGAAGCTGCAGAATGTTGCACTCACCTGTGAAATCTTTCCCGTTCATTTACAGCCACACTTTTGACAATTTTGCTGACTCTGACAGAATTGAAAAAGCAACATGACATTTTGAAAATAAGTCTTCAAAACATATTAATTTAAAGACTGTACAGAGTGATATGTATGTGGCAAGGAATTATTCCTGCAAAAAACTCAAGATGTAAAGGGTAATAAAAATGTCTAATTTTAAGTATTCCACATGATCAGTTGTACTCCACAAGTTATCACTTGCCACTACCTGGTTAGCTCAGATTGTAGAGTGCTGGACTGCCATGCAGGCAGTCAAGGGTTAAAGCCCTAAAGTTAACCAACACTCAGGGTCTTAACTGAGGAGAATGTACAACCTGCAAATGGTACCTGCATCTGCAAATGGTCAGATGTTCTAGTCTTCTTGCATAAGGACAATAAACCTAAGTTAGGCACTATCTCTTGCATAATTATTCTCTGGACTAGTTAACAGGGGATATTAAAGAACCCACACACTTCTTAAAAAGAGTAGGGAGTGTGGCTTCCCATCTTGTGTTTTGGTATTATTTCCAAAATTGGGGAATGTAGCAAATTTCCTTTCAAATGATGATGAGGTTAAATTTTATCTTCAGTTGACAGAGAGACTAATGACAGAGACACCAGTTTGGAATTTCCAAGCAAATGTGATGTGCATTGCATTCAAATTGGCCTTTATAAACTTAAAGATCTTAGCAGTCTGGTCCTCTATCAGAGAAGGATTTCCAACAAAAAATGAGTTACATTACAATTAAAAAATATCAGATAGTAGGTCAATTCATAACAAAATTTTATGATAAGAATCTTTAGTGAGATCATCAGAGCAAACAGTAAAAATTTCCAATACCTTTCATTCATTTTCTTTTTACTCTTTTGTTCTGCCAGTACAGTTAACAGCATCATTTTACCTGAAAGTAAGTTATCAAAAGAATATCAAACTTTAGGATCTCATTAGGAAAATTGTTTGATTTATTTCCAAAAGGTCTAGATAGGAGCAGAAAAGACATGTTTTAACAGTTCTTCTGTCACCTTCAGTTAAAATATTTTCATAGAACAAATTTTAAGTTAAAGTGTATAACAAAATACTCCTGGGACAAAACAACCATAGAAACAAAACAATGTATGCAAATGCAAGGAAAGTTTTAGATTGACATGATAAAGTTGACGATAAAGTGAAAGTTGCTCCCATTGAACATGAAGGCACTTAATTGTTGTTAGTGGCTATTTTTTTACGTGCACTTGGATTTTCAAACCAGTTTCATTTACATTTTACTTTGGCTTGTAATACCTGGGTAATGATCATATTCTAAAACAAAAGATAATGAAACTATCTCTGGTTTAGCAATTTTAAACCACGAGAAAATACTTGAATTACAAAGTTTTCATAACAGTCGGTGAAGTCAACTTACAGTGATCATTGATCAATCATGGGATTGTGTAAAATTAAGAATCACTTTTGTTTCATTTACCAGTTGTGGTGACATCATGAAAATTTGATCTGGTGACATGAACAAATGCTTCAAATCTTTCATTATTTACCCATCCAGATAAAGTACTCTCTTCAGTTACATTGTCTGAAACTTGATTCAAACAAATTAGTCAACAAAACTATTTCTTTCAGCCTTTAATTCATACTGAAAACTATATTTAATATACATATGATGCACGATCCTCACAGTGGAGAGCGCTAATTTATGCAATAGCGAAAATCAGACCTGAAAAAAATCAGGCCTGTACGGGATTCGAACCACTGACCTCTGCGATACTAGTGCAGCGCTCTACCAATTGAGCTAACAAGCCAACTGGGAGCAGGCCTTTAAGTTGATTTGTAATAACCCGTGACAATAAATCAGATACAATGAATATATGAAGTTCAACTTCATATATTCATTGTACCGCAGTTCAAAATATATGAACTTCATATATTCATTGTATCTGATTTATCATCATGGGTTTATTACAAATCAACTTAACGGCCTGCTCCCAGTTGGCTTGTTAGCTCAATTGGTAGAGCGCTGCACTAGTATCGCAGAGGTCAGTGGTTCGAATCCCGTACAGGCCTGATTTTTTTCAGGTCTGATTTTGCATAAATAGCACTCTCTACTGTGAGGATCGTGCATCATACGTATCTACAACCGCAGTTCAAAATATATGAACTTCGTATATTCATTGTATCTATATTTAATATGTTATTTTAAAAAATTAGAAAAAAGTCCTGCATTTCAGCAACACTTGTTTATCATACATGATAAACTTTTTCAATAATACGCATTTGCTGTTACTTGTTTTAATAAGTAAATAATAATAAATACTAAAAAAATATTAGCGTTAAAACCAATATTTTGAATGTGCAATTTACATCACTGATAATTGCACAGCTACAAATGGTTGAAGGATAAAAAATTATCTATATTTAGTGGCAAAAGTAAATGGCATGCCCTCCCTTGTTAGGTGGTCAATAAACCCCTCCATGAAGTAAACAGAAATTTTCTAATGAGGTACTTGAAAGTCCCATCTTTTCTCTTAGACAATGTTGCCAGAAATTAGAGAGCATTTTGTTAAAATCAGGCAATGCTGGAATAAGGGAGAGAGGGAAATAAAAGTCATAGACTGTGAAAAAAAAAATTATTGGTGCATGCCAAAACTTCTGCTACTCATTGGCAAATAACATTTCTAAGAGAAACAATTTAGTCATGTTATCTAATGACTAATTACGAGTCATATATTAATTTTCCCTATTATTGCATACCTTCAAACATGGAAATGGAACTATCTTTTGAAACAATGACAGCTGGTGCTTTTACCTGATCATCCTTTACAAAGAAAAAAAGTAAATGAACTGACAGAGGGAGATTTAGCAGGTCTATAATTATATCATAATGATTATTAACTACCCCCTGGATGGGATGCCAGTCCATCACAAGATTACCCCCCCCCCCCCCAGCATTTCACAGGCTTCCCTGACAGTTAACCAGTATTCATTTCTACATCTGTGTGGATAGAGGCACTGTTAGAGTTAAGTGTCTTGTCCAAGAACACAACACATCCACCTGGCCGAGTCTCTAACCTGAACCTGTTGAACTCTTGACCCCTTGCCCCTGAGTCTGATGCACTGACCATAAGGCCATGGCCTCTGTCACGTAGTAGCTAGTGCCACATCAATTAAGGTATAATATAATGAGCAAGTAAATGTGTCATACCTGATTATAAGATGTTATAGACAAAGTACTACTAACAGTAACTGCTAATTGCAATTATATTATTATGACTTTTCCTTCACCTGATTTGAATATGAATTCTCACCTCTGGTAAAGCCCCCTGGTCAATTTGATAAAAATAGCTTTGAGTAACCTTATTTTCAGCAACTTGAAAATAAACTTCCTGAGAAAAAAATATATCTGTAATTAGATATAACACATTTTGGTGCATGGAAATCACTGAGTATTTTACAAGTTGTACCCTATTTTGACAAGTCCATAGGCCAAGTCAAAATACAAATAATGAGTAAAAATACTCAGCAATACTATACACCAAAATGTCTAATAAGTTATTTACTATCTAACTGCTTTATTTCATGTGAATTCCTCATGAAGCAGGAAGAGGAAAGCAGGTGGATGTGTACAGCATGCCCAGCAGACCAGTTAAACGGCTTTTTTACACAGTACAAATAACTAACTTTCCAATATTGCAGGATGGACATTTGTACTTGATTTGTGCATTATTTTTACTCTGCTTGCAGTGCAGTTGGATAATAAGAGGTACGTAACACTCTGTACTTTTCAAATTTTTACAAAACTCTCTGAAGTTGAATATCTTAATTCCTTCTGTGAGCTTTTTGTTGATGTTTTTTTAGTTGTTGTTGTTGTTGTTGTTGTTGTTGTTGCTGCAGTTGCTTCTGCTGTTGCTTCAAGCTGCATTTGTCTTAAAATTGATCATACAGGGTCCATATCACATTCACAAAATCTTGTTACTAGGTTTTGACTCAAAATAAAGTGTTAAGAACACTGATGTGCCTTTATGAACAACCTACTTTAAGTTTTTCTGACAACTCTGGATTGTCATTGCTTGTAACCAGGAAAAAGCAGACGCTTTTCTCCTTTTTTACTCTTTCCATTTGGGCTACATCCTTGAGCTCAGTAACCGCTGGTCTGAAGGGTAACCATATTTATAAACATAAAAATTAGATAAAAACAAATATTTATGATTAACTGCAAGATACATTTCAGGGACATGGTCAACTATTTCTTGCACTAGTTAACAAGCCCTTGACAATGGAGACATCTATAGCAATTACTTTCTCTTACTATCACTTGTCAATTTAGTCATTATTCAAAACTTACAGTTACTGTATTTTGGGTAAAGGTAACGAATCTGATCCAACCGACGCGTCGGCCGACACACTACCGACACACCACTGATGCTGTACAAACAGCCGCTGTCGAACCTGGCTTTTCGAACCTGGTTTTTCGAAGGTTCCAACATCCCGCTGAGTACGTGGCTTCATCTAATGTTCCTGTGGGCTATCAAGGCTTCTAGAAGTAACATCGCCAGACTGACTAGCCTTTCAAAGCCTACAGTGATCCGTGCGCTGAGCGACTTACGAACGGTATGTTCGACGAAAATTATGAACGCTGACATGAAGATCGGAGGTGTAAGAAAAACAGTGGAGATCGACGAGTCGAAGTTTGGAGCCAAGCGAAAGTACCAGCGAGGCAGAGTCTTTCTATAAGGTCCGGCCAACGTGTCGGCCGACACGTCGGTTGGATCAGATTCATTACCTTACCCATATTTTGGGTATTTCACTCAAAATTGTTTTTTCATTTTGTTTTTGTATCCACTTTATTTGTGTTCCATTTTTTGGCATTTGGTTCATTTCTTTTTAAAATCAAACAAAAATTATTTTTAATCTTTTGCCATTGGCTTGACTGTTTAGTTCCAATGGCTTTAACACATCACCTCAGTTTTGATAAAATAATATTTTTCCTCAACTGTGCTCTTAAAGAATCAGCAGATGCCTAAACAATTTCATCTCAGAATATAACCGATTCCATGCAGCTCAAAAAAGTTTTGAACTAATAAAAACAAACTAATGCCAGCCATCCACAGAAAGAAGTCAGTTTTCCGTGGCACATATATAATAGCCTTTACGAGAGCACTCACCAGTTCTCTTTGGAAATTGATCTGCTGTGATCATTTTTTGTTGTTGTTTTTCAGGTGTTTGGGTTCTCAAGTTTCTAATAAGCCCCCATTCTTTCTACCATGACAGGTTAAGGTTCTATTACAAAAGGACTCAACACCATCTGGAGCACCTACTACTCATTTTTCACAAGAGCTATTTTCTCTGTCTATAAAATAACCCCTCTGTGATATATATCAAGTTTGATTGGGTCACTAGTCTAAAAACGACTAACACACAAACAATTTGCATGAACCCCTTAACTCTCTGGATCTGATTGCTCATTCCCCCCTCTAGCTTCTGCACATTTCCTTTTTCATTAGTTATGAGAATTTGGTGTTGGATCAAGAAAAAACTTCTACTTGACAAGTCTGAGTATTATCAGTACCTGTTTGCTGGTTAATGTAAGGATAGTACTGGGTGAAATTTCGAGTTCATCATGTCTGAGAGTATAAGGGTTCAACCACAAAGACAGGCAAGCAAACACGTCTCACCTGTTGGCCTTCTCTGCAAATTGAACAAAGTCCTGGACTGTGCGTTCACCTTCAAATGTTATAACTCGTTTACCCTTAATACTGTTATACCAAAAGCAAGAACAATGTGTGGCACAACAAGTTAGTACCTTACTGAATATATATTTAAAATATTTAGGGTCATTCCTTAGAAATAAGACAACAGTACAATCTAGCAACTGAAGGTATAGTAATCTATAAATCAGGTTTAAATATCCCATCAAAATAATCAGTGAAAAATACTTTTCAGACCTAAATTGATTTATTCAAAAGCAGACTGAAACTCTTTGAAATTTTGAGAATTGCAGAAGAAAAAAGGGTTGATCTCCACCATATATCATGCCTTTGTCCAAAGTGTCTCTCTTGTTTTTTATACATAAATCTGTAAGATTTAAGCGTTTGCTAACTATTTCTTAATGTGCAATTTGTGTTTATTAAAATACGGATCATTGGATAATGCAATTCAAGACTTTTTATTGGCTTAGCCATTATGGTATATGAGCCAATATACCATAATCTACATATATGGTAAGTGTATGCGTCAGCTTAAAATCAAAAGGGAGCTAAAAAATCCAGTTTCTTCTTACAAAATAATTATTTCTTGGGGGCATTTTTAATAAAACAATTATATTCCACTCGCACTTGTTGGATATGAAATGATTATAGCCAACTTGGCGCTACGCCCCTTGTTGGCTATCTATCATCTCATATCCAATGTATGTTCCTGGAATAATTGTTAATTATTCACTTCATGCTTAATTTTTTAAAACCTCCTTGTCAGTGTTTTTTGCTAAGTTTGTTAGCATTTTTCAGTTACACCTTTTTGGCACTGCACCTTATTTCATGGTCCTTTTGAAATAAAAGGCAGTTTCTTTCACGGATAATCCCTTTTTAAGTCAGTCTACTTAAATTTGCACTTGGCACAGTTATCTGTAAAGAGGGCTTTAAGTTAATCATTATTGCAGTTATACATTGGGCATTATTGAGTATTTTTCCATTTTGCTTTGTTCGTATTCATTTTTTGTTTATAATTTGTTTATCTTAGTTAGCTTTACTTTTATTTGTTTTTAGTTTTAACCAACTACCACAGTACTACTACTACTGCTGCTGCTGCTGCAGTGTAAATAAATATTTCAAGTTGAAAAGATAATGCTTTGCTGTTATAATACATATAATATTATATATAAATTATACATATACATAGGCAAAGACAAATTCACACTAATTTGTGTAATTATCTAAAAAGTCTTATCCATGAAAGAAGTTTAAAACTACACATTTTGACCTGAATTCATTTCCAACTAGAGTGTGCAAATATATATTTTTGTTTATTGCTAATAATAGTTTGCCAATGCTACTCACAATTTAATTGAAGGGAATCCTCTGATACCAAAGTGTTTTGCTAATGCTAGAAAACAAAATCAAAATAGAGAGAATTTCTTAAATAGTGAAATCCAAAGGAGAAACTGTAAAATACATTTATCATAAGCTATCCAATCTATTCTCATCACACAAAGATATTACCAAGTATTTGAAACCAATTAACCTTACAAATCAAATTTAATTTTGCTAAGAATTTGAAAGTAAACTTAAACTCTAACGTCCAAAGATGTTGTTTTCCTTTAATTTATCAATTAACTGCCTCTTCTCATGAATGAATGGAATCATGAAAGAGCACAAATATATTTCACTCTTACAATGAATATATGAAGTTCATATATCAGAGCAACTCATACTTCACTCTTATTGAGCACTAGCAGTACTGTTACAGAAATCAAAAGATTACAAGTAGTGTAAATTGCAAATATCTCTATAGATAAAGGAGAGTAAGTTGTAAAGAAAATGTAGTGCTGCATTGGTGGGGGAGTATGACAAGATAAATTGGTTTTATCAACCGAGTTGATAAATAATGCAAATGGGCCACTGTAAAGAGCTTACAAGGTGATGTTTTGAGCATCACCCTTTTATCAGAGCAACTCAAATATCTCATTCAAATATCTGGTTCTGTCCTGGTGTACCGGTTAACAAGGGAATTACCATTGTTCTTTCTTTGTTTAGGAGTTATCGGTTAGCTATTGTGTATTGTTTGGTCTTTTGTATTGGCTCTTGTGAACCGGTACACGAGGACAGAACCAAATATCTCTATACCTGAGTATCTAGTAGCATCTAATTTTGCAACTGTGATAGATGATCCATGAAGAGTTTTCCCTACTTCAGCCCATATAGGTTCCAGTTTCTTGCAATAACCACACCAAGGAGCATAGAACTAGAAGACATTACCAAGAGCTTAGCAAACATGAAGCGATCACCAAAAGACTGAATTACTAGGTTTTTGGGATCATTTTTCTGTTAAGGAGAGACTGGAAAAGGCTTAACTAAGGTATTGGACAAAAGTGGTCTTGATTTTACCGAGAAGTTTGTGACCATATTAATGGTGCAAAAGAAACTTAAACAAATTGTCTCCTCTGTTGTTGAATACATGTAGATCACAATTTCACTGACAAAAATCATTGAGACAATACCTCCACCAACCAGCTGCCCTCCTTCATCAGAGATGAAAAGCTATGAGGAAGAAAGAATATCACTGATTACCCTTAATTCTGCACTAAAAGGAAGGTAGTGTACCTTAAATTTATTTGGGAGCACTAGTGGTTTGGTGGAATAGTGGTCAGCACCCCACAACTTTAATCAAATGCTCCAGTGTAAGTTCTCAGTGTGTCAAGGTGTTGTCTTATTTAGCAAGACACTTAGCTTCCACCAAACCTCTCTAGCTCTCTACCTAGGAGTATTCTAGGGGTACCAAGTAACAGCCAGGAAAACAGAACAAAACCCTGGGTAAAACCAAAAAATTGACTGTTGTATATCCACAGGGATGAACAAGTACAGCCACTCCATTTCTGAGAATGAGTTAAACTCTAGCAGGATGGGCTTTCTAACTAGCCACCTGAATTAATTCACCTTGCCTTACAAATTATCTTATTCTCCTGATCGTAATTTAAACCTTTTGGTAATTGAAAATCCTTTGCCGGGCTTGATTAAGTGGTCCCAAGATTCATTAGAAAGGTTTGTTATTTTCCCTTTTCGATTACTACTGCATTTAGAACGCAAATTCAAAAACAGTTAATTCAGCTGACAGAGTATAGGGAGCAATATGGTTTCCAAGAAGTGACGCCTCCGATCAACTATTTGGACGTTTCCAATCGTTCGAGGTCGTTCTATTTTTCTTCTTTTTTTTTCTCCTCTTTTTTCATCGTAAGTAATAAGAATGACAACAACGATTAAAATATACTATACTCTTCAAATAAGAATAAGAAAAAGAAAATAGACCACAAATGGCAGTTCTCCTAACCTGTCGTCAAGCTCTTTGACAAACGCATTGCAACTACAGAACAAAACGACTGAAAGAAAGAAAAAATTACGATCACGCTAACAAAACCATGCTTTTGTTTCATTACCGTATGGCTAGAAATAGTATTTACCTAGCGATAGGACGGTAAGAGGGAATATTCTCCAAAATTGCCTTGATGACCCATTCTTGGTCGCCATTTTGACAGCTGGTTAGTGGCCTTGACCCAGTCTTCGCGCAAATACGTCGGGTCACAGCCTGGAGCGAGTAGCGCAAAGAAGAACGATCACGACTTAAAGAAGTTGAAAAGCTAAGTTTCGACGACCATCAAAAGAAAAGTACACACACACACACAAAAAAAAAAAAAAAAAAAAGAAGAAGAAACGCTGTCGACGTGCGATACGAAAATTCATGGAAAATTACAAAATAAATAAATCCGTCCTGGCTTGCTAACTCTCCCGTGTCGATTGATAATGTCATTTGCCCTCGAAGCTTCCGGCTTCTCGACCAAACATCTCTGGAAGACTCAAGAAGTTCACAATATCTCAGCTGCAGACATAATAAGCTGACATACCAGCCACCTGAAGGGGTTTCCTTTCACTAATATATTTTTACATCACTTAAACAAAAAGCAACACCAAAATGGGAATAAAAGTAGCCTTAGTGTCGTCTTTGAAATGATATGAAAAAGATCTTCACAGTAATGAACACTATCCAAGAAGCAGTGAAAATAGTTTCCCAAGCCACTTCTCAAAACATAGTTGTCTACGAAAACTAGCCGGCTTTCAGGGCTGTAAAGCCAGTTCCGCTTGGAGTCGCCATCAGCCAACAGTTTCCCTGAACACTGAGAGCACCGTATCAGGGTAAAGAAACGACGCGTGCAGGCTCTTTGAGCCAAGGTGAGTGCGTGAAGTCTACGCCAGCCTCACTGATACTGAAGCTGTCTTGGGGTGAAGAAAAGAAAAATTGTCGAACTTATGGGCGGCCGTCACCACCAAAAATACAAGGATGTCAAATAGATCAGTAATTACAAAGATGGTTTAAGGATCAGCTGCAGGATAGCATAGTTAATAAAGGAATGGCATGGCCAGTCTAGGTTTCCTTCATGAAACAGAACACCCTAAACTTAAATAGTTTAGCCAAATGATAAACGGTCTAGTTTCCCATGTCGACTTGGAACATGAAATTGTGAAATGGACCAGCTAAATTGCGAGTAGTCTAGCACTCATTCGCAATACAGTCCACAAACGGTGTAGCTTTGCGTCAAATGACTCAGGGTAATACGGAGTAGCACAGCGTACGCACAAACGGTGTAGCTTTGGGTGAAATGGCTCAGCATCATGTCGAATGGTACAGTATACATGCAAACAATTTAGCTTTGCTTGAAAAGGCTCAGCGTAATGTGGAATGGTACAGCGTACACACAAATGGTGTAGCGTTGTGCGAAATGGCTTAGCGTGATGTCAAATGGTACGGCATAATGTCAAATGGTACAGCGTACATACAAACAGCGTAGCGTTGCGTGAAATAGCTCAGGTGATGTCAAATACTACAGCGTACGCACAAACGGTTTAGTGTTGCGTTAAATAGCTCAGCCTTCACGCCACGCCACAAGTAAGCTCGACGATTTGCCACAACATCGAAAAATTTCATGTAATGCTGAGCAATTTAATGTTCAGCGGGAGCGTCTGATGTTCAGCGAAGCTATTCGACGTAACGCTACACAATTCGTGTGTACGCTGTGCCATGCGAGTTACGTTGGGCCATTTCACGCAACGCTACACTGTTTGTATGTACGCTGTACCATTCTACATTACCCCTATCTCGCCGAAACTCACTACTACTGACGGTGCCCAGTAAGGGACATCAGATGAAAAACACTTTTCATCTAGCACTGCCACTTATTTATCTGGCCCTGCTATATTTATCTGGCACTGCCACTTATTTATCTGGCACTGCTACTTATTTATCTGGTACTGTTGTAAAGTAGCAGTGCCAGTTATAAGTGGTAGTGCCAGATAAATAAGTGGCAGTGCCAGATAAATAAGTGGCAGTGCCAGATAAATAAGTGGCAGTGCCAGATAAATAAGTAGCACTGCCACTTATTAAGTAGCAGTGCAAGATAAATAAGTGGCAGTGCCAGATAAGTAGCACTGTCACTTATTAAGTAGCCGAGTGCCAGATAAATAAGTGGCACTGCCAGATAAATAAGTAGTAGTGCTAGATAAATAAGTAGCACTGCTTGTTACAAAAACTGTTTTTCATCTGATGTCCCTTACTGGGCACCGTACTTACTGGGCACCGCACGAAACCACCAAAAATACAAACCGCAAATGGAACAGCGATCTCCTGGGGGCATGACGTCATCGAGTGTGAAGAATGGCGCGAAACCATCGCATAGCGTAGTCGCTGTGTTGAAGAGCCTTCACTTCGCCTTGCCGTAAAGCAGAGCCAATTCGGTAGGTTTCTCCTATTTTTCCCCAGCCGATATTTGTTTTCTTTCATGAAAGCTTTAATTAAAATAGCAACAAGACTTCATTCTACCACGGTTTGCCGGCCTCCCGGTTTCCCACAGTTTGCACGCGTTGGTATGACTGAATGTTTAAAGTGACGTGCCGAATGTTTAAAGTTGGTATGACTGAATGTTTAAAGTGACGTGCTGAATGTTTAAAGTGAATGTTTAAAGTGACGTGACGTATGACGTGCGAGAAATGTCGAATGCCGAGCTCTCTTTTCTTCTCTGACTCGCGCTTACTTTTCAATGAGAGTTTAACTGCAAAGGCTCTTTGAACATTTCAAAAGTACGTGAGAAGTTGGATTTTGTTTGTACCATCATGGACGCCATGGTAAGAAAACTGATAGCCTTGATTTGTTTTGATATTTTTCAATCAAAGTGATATCGGAATGGTTTAATTAGTTTTCCGTACGATTAGAGTATTAAACTAAGGGAAGACTGCTTACATTTATTATTTTTAAGAGGTGTACATTATATTACTTTGTTTATTTATTTTTTCCTGGGTGCAGTGATAGTAAAAAATTCTATTTTTATTTTCTCGATCAAACGTAGATTACAAGCCTGGACTGGAAACAGTTAAAGGCTTTTTTCGCATTCCAAATAGTGTTTACCAAAGCAATGTATTTTCCGAGTTGGATTAGTGCACATACATACCTATCTTCCCTAGGCCTGTGCTGTTTTCCATTCCGTAGTCATCACTTATTAGGGACTTTAAGCAATCAGGACGGCAACGCCACGGACGACGTCGTTTAAAAAATGAGTTTCTACTTTTAGTTACAATTTCGAAAATGGCTGCATGTGTTTACCGTCTCATAGGGCGCCAGACCTCAAACTCAACATATCGCATAAAAGTAGCGTTGAGTTCCAAATGTACATTAAAATAATTTGCCGCCGCGGTTTCGCTTCGCAGACGACGCAAATTTTGGTGATTTCACGTTGTTCTTTTGCAAAGGACGGCTAAGAAATGTACAAAGTTTTAGAACGCACGTTCTAGGCTATTGTTCTGCAAATCAGATCTATTGTTTTTCCACGTTCTCGTTGCCGTAGCCGTCGTGGTTTGCTTAAAATCCTTAAATTAAGGAAGGCTAGTGCGGACATCGTAATGCACGTAGTTGTACGTAGTTTTCCATCTATAGGTCGATGTAACTGACACTCCGTTACAGTTTGAAATACGTACCTTTTAATCTCGACGATTCACTTGTACATAACACACAGAAAAAATACAGAATTAACAATGCGAACTTAAACCCAACGAAACAAAAATACAACGAAAGGAATACGAGAAACTACAGGAAAATACAAACGAAAGCGTAACTACTTACAAGATCTGTGCGGCACTCCGGAATAACAACGACTGAATGAAAATCACAACTACGATGTTATATAGCAGATAAAAAGGCTAAAACAATAGACTAAACAAGGCTACACAATACTCAAAGGCGATTGCATGAAACAACGCTGACAAACTTAATTTACATTTTGACAGCACGAAAAAATACAAACTAATAAATACAGAACTGAACTATCGAGACGAGAACTATTTACGCTAATTACAATTAACAAAGACGAACGACAGAACTGATAAGAAAAAAAAAAAAAAATAATAATAACTCTCGTGGCTACATAGCCCCCCTAATGAACCACTAAAGTCCACAGTTCATTACTTAACGTAACTATTGTACGACGCGAGAGTAAGTTTATCCTTTTACAGTATGGATTTTCAATTCAATTGCATTCTTGTTAACAACAGGTTCAGTTTCTCTTTTTAAGCTTTGTTTTCTCCCTCTAAGAAACACAGTTTAGTCACTGGTCTTGTAAGAATTGTGGTAGCTGTTTGCACCTTGGCTGAGCGGACTTTCCCGTCTTTTCCCGTTAAAACTTCGGTTACTCGGCCTAACGGCCATCTTCCTCGATGAATGTTGTCATCTGCAATTAGTACCAGGTCTCCGTTCGCTAAGCAACGGCGGAGTTTGGTCCATTTTGCTCTCTCTTGGAGGGTTGGCAAATACTCCTTCAACCAGCGCTTCCAAAACAAATTGGCCATGTACTGGACTTGACGCCAGCGTCGCTTGCTGTACATTTCTTCTTTGTTGAAGACTCCAGGAGGCAAATTTGGGTTGGCTCTTAACAAGAGCAGATGGTTTGGCGTAAGAGGCTCCAGGTCCTTCGGGTCACTACTGACTGGAGTCAAAGGTCTGCCATTTAAGATCCCTTCAACTTCACTCATCAAGGTTCGGAGCATTTCTTCAGAGACGAGTTGTTGTCCTAGCAGTGCTCTCAGGATCTTGCGCACAGATCTGATCGTACGCTCCCGGGCCCCACCCATGTGTGAGGCTGTAGGGGGATTGAATTTCCATCTAATATTCTTCTGACGAAGAAAACTGTGGATTGATTCTTGATTTAAATCATTCAATGACTCGCGTAACTCTCTTTCCCCTGCTTGGAAGTTCGTCCCATTGTCACTGTATACGGTAACTGGACATCCTCGTAAGTTAATGAATCTTCGTAACGCATTAACGAATGAATCAGTGTCAAGCGAGTTCACGACCTCTATATGAACGGCTCTGACGACCAGGCAAGTAAACAAACACCCGAAACGTTTCACGTTCGAGCGACCTTGGCGTACATAAAAGGGACCAAAGTAATCCACGCCTACGTATGTGAATGGTGGGTCTCCTGACATTAGTCTTTCCCTTGGTAGGTCGGCCATCAACTGCTCTCCACGAACTGCACCAAGTTTCTTACACTGGAAACAGCCACTAATCACTCGACGCACAGCTGAACGCCCCTTGATTATCCAATAGAATTGTCGTAAGCTGGACAGTACGTATTCTTGACCGAGGTGGCCAACCTTTTTGTGGTGCTGAGAAATGATCATATCCGTTACCTGATGACGATACGGCAGAATAATTGGATGTTTTGCGTCATAGTTGATTAAGGCATTTTCCAGTCTTCCTCCAACTCTTAGAATTCCAGTGTCGTCCAACAATGGATGAAGTTTGCGCATGTGAGCTGGTATCTTAAGATTCTTTAACTCGGAGGTAACTCCACGTGAAGGTTTCGATGAACTGATTGTCTGTATGGCTTGAATGACTTCCGGAAATGAAAGTTTTTGTACATGCTTGATAACTTCCCGTTCTGCGTTCTGTAATTCTTCCACGGACAGGAACTGGGATCCCTCTTTCAAACTGCTTTCAGGTGTGGAGTTAATGGATCTGCTACTGTGTCTTTCGATGAGCCACGTTCTGAACCTCAATAGCCAGGCCACAGCTCTTCGTAATCTGTCCCAAGATGAGTAATACTCTATCAACCTGGAGAGAACTTCGCTTCGATGACGAGTCAACGACTGGCTGTGAGAATGAGTTTCACGCTTGATTTCTGGATCATCATCTGAAGGTCCTGATCGGTGAATTGTAGGATCACACGGCCAGAACTCTTCTTTTTTCTTCAGAAACTCGGGACCACTCAGCCATTTACTGCTTGTACTCATTTCTTCCACCGTAAGACCTCTGGATACTTCGTCTGCTGGGTTGTCTTCGGAGCTAACATATCTCCACTGATGAGGTGCTGAATTTTCATGTATAACTGACAGCCGATTTGCAACAAACGTATGGAAACGCTTTGACTGATTTCTGATGTACTGCAACACGCAGGTGGAGTCCGACCAAAATGTCGATTGGCTAATCGGAATATCCAGCTCTTCTCTAACGGCCTGATCTAACTGAATGGCTAAGACTGCAGCTGACAGTTCCAACCTTGGCACAGTCATAGGTCTCAAGTGAGCAAGGCGAGACTTCCCCATGAGAAACGCACAATGGATTCTTTCCTCGACATCCTCCAATCTGAGATAGGAGACTGCTCCATATGCGATTTGCGACGCGTCGGCAAAGTTGTGTAACTCAGCCATCTTCAAGTCTCCAAAGCAGGTTGGCTTAACGCATCTGTCTACTGTTATCCGAGAGAGAACGACCAACTGAGCCTTCCACTTCTCCCACCTTTCACCATCATTAGTGCCGATTGGATCATCCCATCCAAGTTTCTGCTTACAGAGCTCTTGTAACAATTTCTTAGCCGGGAGGATGATTGGCGCAACGAAACCAAGTGGATCATAAACGGAACTTGACAGGGAAAGTATACCGCGACGGGTGTTCGGTCTGTCTTTAAGAGCAACCTTAAATAGGAACTTGTCGCTCTCCATGTCCCAGTGGAGCCCCAACGTGCGTTGCATCGGTAGCTTGTCTTTGTCTAGGTCAAGGTCTAGTACCGGTTGATCTCTCTCAGATTGAGGGACTGTACTCAGAACTTCCAAACTGTTGCACGACCACTTTGTGAGTCGAAATCCGCCTTTGGAGAGCATTTCTCGGAGCTGATACACAACTTCGATAGCATTTTCAGCTGACTTTACCGATTTTAGGCAGTCATCAACATAGAAATTCCTTCTGACAGTCTTAACTATCTCTTCTGAGAATTCACCTTTGTTGTCTTCTGCTGTCTTTCTTAGCGCGAAGCTAGAACAACTTGGAGACGAGGTCGCGCCAAACAAATGGACCTCCATACGATGATCAACTGGTTCTTGGGTCAGATCTCCATCTGGCCACCAGAGGAATCTGAATGCATCTCGGTCACCTGGCACTACTCTGACCTGATGGAACATACATTCAATATCAGCAGACAACGCGACTTGTTCTTCCCGAAATCTCATTAGCACACCAACGATAGAATTTGTCAAATCTGGTCCAGTAAGGAGCTGATCGTTTAGAGACGTTCCTTTATGTTTTGCAGCGCAATCAAAAACCACTCGAGTCTTTCCAGGTTCGTTCAGCACTGGGTGGTGGGGTAGATACCAAATCGGCTTGTTCTTTACATGAATTTCATTAAGTGGCACTCGTGAAGCGTGACCTTTGGTAAGATACTGTTCCATGGTGGTCTTGTAATTTTTCAGAAGCTCACCATCTTGCATGAACCTGCCTTTTAGCGCCAGTAGCCTCTTTTCTGCCATGCAGCGATTATAAGGCAAGACTGGTGGATAGTTTCTCCAAGGAAGCGCAATTTGGTAATGACCACGCTCAAGTTTCACAGATTGTTCCATAACTTCAAGGGCTCTCTTGTCTTCCACTGACATGCCAAGCTTGGATTGGGGAACAACTCCATAATTCTCCACTTCCCAGAACCTTTCTAGCTGGTGCATAAGACAATAATTCTTTTCTCCCACGGCCTCCGCTGATCCAACAAAATTAACGTTAAGATGGCATTCTCCGCCAACGTTCTTATGCATAGGGCCCATGAGTGTCCAGCCAAGTGGCGTGCGTATGGTGTATGGCTCTCCCTTGTTACCACGTCTCTCCTCCAACACCCAAAAGGAATCAGGGACGTTGGTGCCTATAATCAATCGAACTTCCTTCTCACTAGTACTTGGCAGCTTGATGTCTCTAAGGTGAGGCCACTGCTTTAGATCTTGTTCTGATGGAATACTGCGGCCTGAAGCATTCAATTTATCAACTGTCCAAAGTCTAACAACGTCAACTCTGTCACTTCCATCAAGTGGCTCAACAACTAGGCTTAATTCGTGACCAACTCTTGGGCTATCCTCTTTCTCTTGAGTTGTCAAATAAAACGTTTTCTGGCGTCCATGCACTCCAAGATCCATGGCTAACTTCTTGTCACACAAGGAGATGTCTGATCCACCGTCTAGAAGGGCATAGGTTTCTATGGTCTTGTTGGCGTCATCATGACTTCGCACCTTTACAGGAACTACTCTCAGGCACACCTTTCCTTCTCCAGCTGAGGTACTATTAGTCTGTCCACTTTGAAACGGGGCACCGCCTTCAGCTTGAGTTCCTTTATCAGCCACTCTGTCGCTACCTTCCACTGCTGGTGGTGGAGATGGTGGATGAAGTAAGGTGTGATGTCTCCTCTTACATCCTGGGACTTCACAAGCACCCTTTGCTAAACATCCAACTCCTATGTGGCCATATTTAAAGCAATTGAAACAGAGCTGAGCTTTCTTCATTATCTCCAGGCGCTCTTCGAAGCTCTTGTCCTTGAAACACCTGCACCTCGCTAAAGAATGATCACCATTGCACGATGGACACTTCATGAAAGAAGCTGGCTTGCAAAAAGGGGGTAGACTCTGTCTGCCACCGGATTTGGTCTCTTGAGTGTTAAATGTGCTGACGCGTTCTCCAGTTAATGTAGCACTCCTCGACTTAGGTTTTCGCCTTTCATTTTCCGATCTGTCGCGCGCGATGTCCACCACACAACCGAACACGGGGTTATTTGCTACTCTGGCTTTGACTTTAACAAATTCAGCGATGTGACTGATGTTCGTTCTTTGGCACGTTTGCTGGATTTGGTCTGCAACTTCAACAAACTTGGTGCGGAGATGATATGGTAATCTCTGAACAATTCTTCTTAGGTTGTCTGCACTGTTTATTTCATCTAGATATCCAATGGATTCTAACGTATTTTCACAGTCCTTCAATTTGTCTGCAAAGGCAAGCAATCCCGCGCGATCCCCTGGTTTCAGAGGGGGTCCTTCTGTTAACCTGGTTACGTACTTTGAGGCAATTGTGAAGAGGTGACCAAAACGTTCTTGAAGCAGTTCTCTTGCTCTTTGATATCCGGCAAGGGATGGATCCATTACTAAGCAACATTTGATGGTATCGTTTGCTGCTCCAGAAGTGTACTGAAGAAGGTACATGAGTTTCTCGCTTTCACTGGCTGCATTGTTCACGATACTGGTTTCAAATGATTTGATAAAGTTCCAGTATTCGAGAGGATCACCATCAAACACTGTCAATTTCTTTTTAGGCAACGCAAATCCTTGCCTCATAGCTAAAGCCACACTATCCATAACTGCTCCACGCAAAACAGAACCTGTCGACTCTGGATGTGCAAAGGCGGCTGTAGGTCCGGCTGACCAACTCTTATACTCCTGCGCATTAGATTTCAGCCGCAACGGAAGGTCTTGAGAACCAACGTTGCGTTCAACACGAGAATTAGAATATTCCTGATCAGGCGCATGTGCAGCTCCTACATCAACTCCTTCCCTAGACGGCTTCAGATTTTCAAAAACGTTCGGTAACTTGGCTAAATCAACTAGCTCCTCATCCTGAAGTAACTTTATTTGAAGTTCAGTTTTCCTAATTTCAAACTGCACATCCAAAAGCTCTAACTCTAGCTTCGTTTCTTCTTCCTGACGTAGTAATTCTTGCCTTTTCTTCAGCTGGTACAACTTCAGTTGCGCTATTGCCTGATTCGCTTTAAGCTGTCTGATAGATAGTCTAGATGAATGCGAACTTTGCGAAGAATTAGCGGTACTTACACAGTCTTCAACTGGTATCTCATTTTCCTCGCGTGCTCCAGCGTTTAATCCCACCTCCTGGATCCATCGCTCTATTCCCGAAACAAAATCCATTTTTCGACGGAAATGTTCCTTGAAATAACGTGCTTCGCTTCCCCACACTTCCATATCTCCATCCAAAGTTGAGATTTATTCGTAGTGCAGCTGTTCGAAGCGAGAAAAAGCTTCATCAATCTCCAGTAACTTCTGTTTAACTTCATCGACATTTTTCGGATCACTCAGCAGAACTTCCGTAGCACGGTACAACATCGTTACTCTGGATAAACACCCTGACCTCGAATTCTTCTTTCGCACACTTTCGAGGGCTTCTTCTGAGTGAGCTCGGCGTCTTCTCCGACCTTCAATTCCGGACAACATGTCATCCACTTCAGATCTTTGAATGCATGTAACTGACACTCCGTTACAGTTTGAAATACGTACCTTTTAATCTCGACGATTCACTTGTACATAACACACAGAAAAAATACAGAATTAACAATGCGAACTTAAACCCAACGAAACAAAAATACAACGAAAGGAATACGAGAAACTACAGGAAAATACAAACGAAAGCGTAACTACTTACAAGATCTGTACGGCACTCCGGAATAACAACGACTGAATGAAAATCACAACTACGATGTTATATAGCAGATAAAAAGGCTAAAACAATAGACTAAACAAGGCTACACAATACTCAAAGGCGATTGCATGAAACAACGCTGACAAACTTAATTTAGATTTTGACAGCACGAAAAAATACAAACTAATAAATACAGAACTGAACTATCGAGACGAGAACTATTTACGCTAATTACAATTAACAAAGACGAACGACAGAACTGATAAGAAAAAAAAAAATAATAATAATAATAACTCTCGTGGCTACAGTCGAGTTTTACCTTTCGATCTGTTACAGTTGCTGTATAAAAACTATTGTATAATATTCAGACAACTGAGAGGACACATGGCTGTTTCGTCGTTTGTTTCGATAGGAGTATTTATTTATATTTATATCTCTCTTTACATTTCTGTAAAATGGGGTTGACAGGCCTACACGACTCCCCAGCGCGTGTTTAGAGTAGCCTATTAAAAGTTTGGCCCTCACGAGTATGTCTTTGAGTGACCGTCCTCTTTTGTAAGATACGAGGAGCGGATTTTTGTATATTTCGTTCAGTCGTGGTTGTGTTTCTATTAAATGCCAATGTCTCGTGAGAATTTGCTTTAGGTTTGGCACTGATGGTTGGTATTGTGTAGAAAAGGCAAGATTCGTTTGTTCGTCTTTTGTTTCTGTTGAAGAGCTAATTTCCTGTTTTTTAATCAACTTCTGAGAGGGTTGTGCTAATGAATGAGGTCCTCTGGGTAGCCTCTCTTTAGCAAATGCGCTGCATTTGTAATTTTCTCCTCAAATATTGTTTGAGAGGAGTTTGTTCTTAGAAGTCTAAGGGTCTCCCATTTCACCCAAAGCTACACCGTTTGTGTTACGCTGTGCTACTCCGTATTACCCTGGGTCATTTGACGCAAAGCAACACCGTTTGTGTACTGTATTGCGAATGAGTGCTAGACTATTCGCAATTTGGTTGGTCCATTTCACAATTTCATGTTCCAAGTCGACATGGGCAACTAGACCGTTTATCATTTGGCTAAACTATTTAAGTTTAGGGTGTTCTGTTTCATGAAGGAAACCTAGACTTACGTATGATGCACGATCCTTCGCAGTAGATAGCGCTATTTATGCAATAGCGAAAATCAGACCTGAAAAAAATCAGGCCTTTACGGGATTCGAACACTGAGGTCAGTGGTTCGAATCCCGTACAGGCCTGATTTTTCTTCAGGTCTGATTTTCGCTATTGCATAAATAGCGCTATCTACGGCGAAGGATCGTGCATCATACGCATTTAATACCGCAGTTCAAAATATATGAACTTCATATATCCATTGAAACTTAGACTGTCTATAATTTGGCCATGCCATTCCTTTATTAACTATGCTATCCTGAAGCTGATCCTTGAACCATCTTTGTATTTTACTGATCTATTTGACATCCTTGTATTTTTGGTGGTGACGGCCGCCCATAAGAGCTGGTCAGGCCTCTGCTCACTCTGGGGACCTTAGAGTAAGAGACGGTGTCAGAAAAGGTCCTTTCACACAAATTTGGAAAGTGAAGTTGTACAACGGATCACCTGCTACCGTGCTCATAAGCGGCTGCCAGTGATGTAAGAGAGCTTGTTGGCATGCTAAACAGGTTAAAGTAGACCTCGAGTAAACAGCTTTTGCAACAAAAACTTTTGAAAAAACTCCAACTTTATGACAATCAATACACGCATTCAGTTCATTGAAAATAATAGAATACCTTTGGGACTGAGGCTTTGTTTTGAGATTTGCATTGAGTCATGTAAACAAGCTAGAGGGACTGAATCGTGGCCGTAATTGTTCTTTCTCAAAATCTGCGATAACATCTTGACTTGACCAACAAGCTGACCGACAGCTACATATGGAAAAAGTGTTTTACCTCGGCTACCCCTACACTTTAATTGTTTTAGGAATAGTTGCTATAGTTACTTCCGAAACTTCCTCGAATGATTTGGAACAGCTTCATCCTTTCTTGTTTTTTAACGGGAAAGATATCCCTAGTCTCCACGAACGCACACGAACTACTCACGCTAAAATATCGCAAAGGATTGACTTGGTAACTCAAGATTTTAAACAGAGGCTTGAATATTTTTTACCTCCCAGGGAGTGGAAAGCCTTTTCTAGTGCTTGGAACGAGCACTATGGCAATCACCTCACTGCGTTAGCTTTCTATTGCGTTCTCAATCCGCAGGATATCAATGCGACAGAGCTTGCTATTCTGTTTATGGAGCGGCTTTCCAATCTTCCCAACTGGCGCGTCGCCGCTTCATTCCATGACGATGTCCCCGTAGCCCACTCTTTAACCGGCATGGCGACAGCGTACGACTTTCTGTACACGCGTTTAAACGACGCTCAAAGAGCTCGCTTCTTGGGAAATATAACGGCAGCGACAAAGGAATTGTACGAAAGATCTTTCAAGCTTTGGTGGGGATCTACTTATCTTCAAAATCACGTAGCCACAAACTATATGGCGATATTTAATGGCGCCTTGATTGTCGCCCGACACAAGTTCTTGGAGGGGGAGAAATGGCTGTCACGAGCTCATTTAATGTTAAGTAGAAAATTAGAGCTGTTTAACTTCATTGTGGATGGTTCCAATAACGAAGGCGTCGCGTATGGCACCTATACAACACGTTCACTAACTCAGTATGTGTTCCTTGCGTTACGCCACTTTCGCGTAGACTTCACGCAATCTCCTTGGCTCAAAGAGCACGCGTCGTTTCTTTACCATACGGTGCTCCCAGGGTTCAAGGAAACTGTTGGCTATGGCGACTCTAATCGGAACTGGTTTTATGGCCCTGAAAGCCAGCTAGTTTTCCTAGACAACTATGTTTTGAGAAATGGCTTGGGAAATTGGCTGGCCAGACAGATTAGAGAGCGCAAGGTTCAAATAGCAAAGGTAAGAGTCTACAATCAAGCGGCTTCACAACAAAGAAGCATGCTTCACACAGAGTTCCTATTTTACAATCCTGATATTCAGGAGAGAGCACTACCCAACCCAAGCCTGCCTCGACTGCACGTGTTTAGCGACTGGGGAGTAGTAACTTACGGGGGAGGATTAGACATATCTCCCGGTGATAACTTGGCCAGTCCCTGGGGTAAGAAGAGAACGTTTCTTTCCTTTAAGTGTGGGGTGCTCCACGGACGGGCGATAAACTCTCTTGTTAGAACAAAACGTGTTCGATCATGGCTGCCACAAGGATGGAGAGGCTTTAACCCTGGCCATGAGCAGCCGGACCAAGGGTCATTTGTGTTTGCCCCAAATGGAGTACCCTTCATTACAGAGACATACTACGCCTACAAGTACACTTTCCTCAATAATGCTTTAGTATTCGGGCCCTCTCAGAAGTCATCTTGCTACGAGCCCTTTGAGGGGCAGAAAGGAGAGTGCAAAATGTGGATTAATTTTCGAACAATGGAAGCTTGGAGAGCCGAGGGAGATGTTAGATCAGCGTCAAGTGAAGATGATATGGTCTTTATGAGTGGAGAGATGAGTGGTTGGTATCGACAAGATCTGGGCCTTCTTAGTGTATATCGTTCCCTGATTATGTTGAATCCCAACGCACTCCTCGTGGTCGACCATATCAAACGCAAAATAGACGGTCAAGCAACTGTTATGAGCGCCTTCTTTCATAACGTGGACCATCCCTTCATAGTCAATGCGAACATGTCAAAAACACCACATGCTATTGTTTCCATTGAGGGAATTTTGCACAGAGTTTACTGGTTTAACTTCGGGACCGATCAGAAGAGTTTTGCCAACTCGACAAGTTACTCGTCAAGCTTCCATTCCTTTCGAACGCATTACCTTAATATAACAACGCCGTTGAACGTACGATATACACGGACTGCGTACTTATTTCTCGGCCCTGGACATAAAGTAGACCAACTCCCACAAATAGTGACTGGGCATGATCATGGAGTGAAGCTATCGGTGACAGTCAATGGAATTCGCTACAATGTTTCCTTAGCAACAAAACATAATGAACCTTACTCTAGGTATAAGTTCTTGAAGTTTGGAGGATACTGCAAGGTTGAGATCGGTGAAAAGAGAGCTAGGACTCTGCGTTTTGGTTTGAATGTCATGTCATCTGGAGAAGAGGAAGATTTAACTTTATCCCCAAGTGAGAGTAACTTGCACACAACTTGGAATGTTTTATCCTCCTTGTTCCTGCCATTTACTGTTTCGATCCCGTTGCTATTTCTCTACTTACAGCTTCGACGAAAGATGCTTCGAGGAACTATCTGTGATTTCCTCGTCATTTTTCTTGGTTTGACATTGTTAATAACAATAACAGCTGTTTGTATTGGTCTGTGTGTTGGCAAAGGATGTGACTTAGAATTACCCAAAATGATTAGAACTTCCGGCGAAAGTCATGTTCTCTACGAACCAGTAGAAGCTCCACCGTTTGTGCTATTCACATCTTTACCTCTAGCAGGCTCGGAAATACTAGAATACTTGTTTCAAAACTCTTCGAATTTCTTCTATGTAGAAGTTGGGAGAGGTGCGAAAAGCTTTTTTGATCCATGTTCTACTTCCCATGGTTTTCACCATTCATCCGGAGCGCTTCGGGATGAAGAATGGTTTCGATATCTTGCTAAAGACCCGAAAAGAGTTTTAACTAATTTATCCCTAGAGCTTCACAATGCTCTTCCAGCTGTCCGTCTGTCGGATCCCGCTTGGGGTCTGACCTTGTCATCGTTACCGAAGATCGTAGCGGAAAGACTGCGTGCCATAGTCGTGGTTAGAGACCCGAGAGGGTGGGTGAACGCGTGGCTTCGAGAAATTCGTGTGGATGTTCAACTTCGCACTGCTGTCCACACCGCCATTGATACAGTTAAGACTCGCGGGTGCTCAGAAACGTTCATGACAAATTCTGTACCAAAATTTTTAGAAATGCAGCAAGTACTCAAGGAACATAGCGATAAAAATGACAAAGGAACCCTCGTGCAATTTCTTGCCCATCTGTGGGTTGCGCAGACGAAAGAGTTTCTGCGTGCCAATGCGCAGCCTCAAATAGGAGTCATACGCTTTGTTCAAATGGAGGACCTGATCTTTAGACCTCGAAGAACGGCAGAGAAACTTCTTCGCTTTGTGGGCGTTCCTCTTTCTCCAGCTGCTGAACATCGCCTACTTACAGCCGTGCGGACTGGGCAATTTGGTTTGGGATCCTTGAAGAATTGATTGGCTCCAGGATTGTCAAGGCCTGGGAACGAGAACTGAACGCTGAAGACATCGTGAGAATTGAGGAAATTTGCTCTGAAGTAATGAAAAAATTTGAATATGATTAACCAGATTAGGTGGTACAAAAATACTTGTGAGTGGGTCTTTGAGTTGTATCTTCCAGAAAGACACTTTGCTTCCATCAAACCTCTCTAACTCTCTGCCCAGGAGGCCTGGTTACGTGGGTGTCAGCAAACTGACAAAACTCTGGGGATAAGCTAAAATTTAATTCTCGATCCATTTGGAAAGATGAACTTGAAAATACACCAGCCAAAATTCTTAGAATGGGTCATGTTCTGGCAGATAAGCCTAGCCACCCGAATTCAAGTACCCTTAGTCCTTTTTCTTAACCTTGATAACGTTTTTGAAAAGTGTTGGCCGAGCTTCGTTTTGTGATCCCTAGTTTATTAAAGAAAAAAAGGTTTCTAATTCTTTTTTCAATGCTATTGTATTGAACGCTGTTGAATATTTCCCGAGACGAACATTTACTTCGCCTTCGACGAATGATTTATTAACTATTCTAGGTCGCCATTTTGACAGCTAGTAAATAGTCTTGACTCAGTCTTCGCGCAAATATGTCTTGTCACAACCAGGGGCGAGTAGTAAAAGTTGATTAATGTCGAAGTGTCAGAACTTAGCTGATTGACAAGTCACATTCTTTAATGGCGAGTGATAGGAGCGTGACAACATTTATAAAAACGTAATACATTTTCCTAACCTTCCCAAACTAAACGTTCTTATTGAAGAAAAAAGGCTGATAGTTTCTAAAGAAACTGTTTGAGGCTGCGTCGGTGGGGGTAACGAAATAATTTCAATATATCAACAAAGTTGAAATGGTAAATTGGCCACCGTTACGATTGTAAAAGCTGACGTTTCTAGCTTTAGCCCTTCGTCGGAGCGAATAGAGGAATTGTGGGTTGTGTGTGTTTTTAAAGGCAGAAAATGGAGCTACGTTATTGGTGGGAACATGGCAACAAGAAAAACGCGAATAAATTAGTGGAATGAAAAGCGTTCGTTGATACCTGTGGGATTTAGACTGCCGGTTTGAAAGATGAGCTTTTGTTCAAGAGTTTTACGGCTTTCCTTGCTACCTAAGTGTAAGGAAAGACCGCAGATTGCCATATGTTGTTAAGAATGATTAGGTAAATTGAAATGTCTAGCGACTGGTTTCGACGTGTCCTTGTTATTCCTCTCCACGTCGCGAAGGTGTTCTCGGAATCGGTCACCTAGTCTTCTGCCTGTTTCGCCGATGTAAATATTTTTGCAATAAGTGCAAGTTATGCAATAGATTACATTGGCGGAGGTGCATGTGAAGTGATCGGTGATCTTAATAGATCGTTTGGGTCCCCATATTTTCTCAGTGTTGTGAATGAAAGGACACGTTTTGCATCGTGCACGAGCGCATTTAAAAGTGCCTGGTTGGTCATTAGTCTGAAAAGAACCTTCTGACCAAAAAATTGCCTATGTTTTTGTCGCGTTTGAATGAAATGAGCGGAGGCTGCGAAAAGATAGTGCTTGTCTCTGGATCGTTTTGAAGTAATTTAAAGTTTTTAAAAATGATGGATTTAACTGAGTGGTTGTGAGGGTGAAACGTGAGAGTGAATAAAAGAAGAAAAGCTCTTATACAACAAACTAATGTAGGAAAATGACTGATTGTGTTAGAATGATAAAAACGTGATTCCTTTCAAATCAGCCATTATAAATCTCGACAACTTGAGCCCTTCTGAGATCGACTTAAGCCCTGTCCACGCATATATTCCGATATTTTTTAATCCGCAGCTTTCTCGATGTGGATAAGAAAAATAATTCGCGTCTACACGGATCGTATTTAGTCCGTTCAAACGTGTCCGATACGTATCCGAATATCTCAACGGTTACGCCAACAGAGCATGAGCACCATCAAAAAACTTTGAGCCCGCGATGGTTATAAGTGTTCTTTCCATTTGTCTACTAGAAGTTTTAACACGAGTCGCATGAAAGTCTTAAAGACTGGCTAACCACGAGAAAAGATGTCTTAATCAGGACAGGAATAAACAAAAGGCAAAGCAGAGACCTTTATTGGACAGAACTCGGTTCAAATCGAGTTATTGCTCAAACTAACGATGTTGTGCGAGCGACCAAAACTATCGAAATTGTTGACTAGGAATCATGTCAGACAAAGTAGTCTGATATCTTGCGCATCTTTCTTAAGCAATATCCTTCGCCAGAAGATGCCTCGTTTATTGGCACGAATTATGCGCGAGGACGACTGGATCTGATATCGTTGCGTACGCGTATTCAATAATGTTCGTATTCGACCGGTCATGCGACGCCGTAATCAATATTGCGTATTCAAAAAAAAAAAACTGCACTGGGAAGCGCTTTCAAAAGTTGCAGATTCATCAACCGTATTCATCGGATACGTGTGGACGGAAAGCCAATGTGCGACGAAAAAGTTGCGGACTCAAAAATGTCCGGGTTCTTGTGGACCACAGGGGCCCATACAATCTGTTTGTGAAGCCGATTGTTATTTTATAGTGAATGTACCAGATTTACTGTTTGCCTCACCTATAGTGATGTATTGCTGACTATGTACATAAATCAATGATAAATAAACATCGAATTACTTTACCTGTGGTGTATAGTCGTCCTTTTGCCTCAAAAATGATTTTTTGAGCGATTTTGAATAAGTTTGAGTTCGTCGTTAATGTAACGTATTAAAAGAAAGACAAAGGTGGAATCCTTGTTCAAAAAGACTTCCAGCGCCCGAGCGATTTTATCCCTGAAAATCGCATTGCTCCGCTTTCAAACTTCGTAGCATTAAGGTCAAAAGATTCACGATTCTCCTCGTACCTTCCAATCGAAAATTCATCGAAACGGACCAGAGCTAGCCCTTGAAGAAAATCAAAATCCCACAGTATTAGAGCGTCCGGGATGCATAGCAAGATTCTCATGTGCCAGCCAGAAACCTTCACGCGGTTGCCCTTTTCTGATTGGACGAGGTTAAACGATGACCAATTCAAAATACCGCTCCACGCGGTTTATATAAAATGTTAAAACAAAATGTTAATAAATGTTATTAAAATGTTATGATTTTAGAAATTTCTTTGTTGTTCAGCTCTGAAATAATACTAAAACAATTATTCGCCTCAGGTTCGGTGAATATTGTCGAATAATCCCCTCGACTTCGTCTCGGGGATTATTAGAGTTCAACTTGTCGATCATTTTATCCCTTTCATTCATTTTCCGTTTACCAAGCCCCATCTTAAGAACTTAATAATGATAAAAATTCGATTAAGACACACTATACTTCTCGAATAAAACTAAGAAAAGAAAAAACACAACTTTAACCTTCTCCTGACCTGTCGTCAAGCTCTGTGACGAACACATTGCATCTACAGAACAAAACGACTGAAAGATGGAAAACAACTAGGATCATACCCACAAATTCATGCGTGCTTTCCATCTACATTTATCCAGAAATAGTATTTGCCTAGCACTAGGATAGTAAAAGAGACCGTTCTCCAAAATTGCCTTGAGGACCTATTCTTGGTCGCCATTTTGACAGCTGGTTACCTGGACCCAGTCTTCTCGCAAATATGTCTCGTCTACGGAACTGGTGCTGAATAACGTGAAGGCACAACAGTAGCAATGATTTCCTATCGAGGTGGAAGTTTTAAAGTCAGCGAATCAAATAAAGAAGAAGCCATAAGCATAAATGCTGGAATACAACGACAGAACATAATTGAACGATACCAGTTTACAAGAAAATCTCGCCCGGAATCATCTTTCAAACCGGCAGTCTAAATCCCACAGGGATCAACGAACGCTTTTCATTCCACTAATTCGTGTTTTTCTCGTTGCCATGTTCCCACCCGTAGCTCCAATGATTTTCTGCCTTTAAAAGCACACACAGCCCACAATTCCTCTATTCGCTCCTCTATAACGCTCGAAACGTCAGCTTTTGTAATTGGTACGGCGGCCAATTTACCATTTCAACTTTGTTGATATATCCAAATTATCTTGCACGGAATAGGCAGTTTTGATGGGTTGAACTTTGAATTAGACTTAAGTTAAGTTTCGAGTTTAGTTAAAAAGAGTTGATGGACCTGCCAGCGATTTTAAATCTTCTACCTTTGAAATTTAGCCCTGACCAAAATGCTATTTTAAAATTGACTTTCTTCTACGATACAAAAATAGGGGTTGTTTCCTTGATATTTATGATGATTTCGTCTCGCCACTTAGAGCTTGTCTCGAAAACTCAGACCCATTGCTTGTGCGACTTCAAAATTAGTGTGATCAACTTTTAAATATAGTAAAATATGGTCCGGAAAACGGAGCTGCGTAAAAACACAGCATAGTAATTGTTTCCTTACTCGGAACTGGTCAGCTCAGACGACCAACAAACCGCATAATATTAATCCAAGCTTTAATAATTATTCGATCTAAAAGAAATACATGTACAATTCGAAATCAGAAGAGCGCAAATAAAGTCTTAATCTCGTAGCAAAATCCAAAAGCGTGATTGGAAACTTACTTCTGTGGCGGGTCGTAAAAACAGGTTTCTCTCTTCAGGTTAGCAGATTCAGGTAAGCGAACAGATTATAAAAACCGACTTCTCTCTCTTATTAATTCTTCTGATAACTGGTGTAAAACATAAGCTAGCACTTTTAAATCACCGTACGGAATTATTGCCAATTCCGAGTCTTGTTATCAAATATTTCTGTCACCGAAAAGCAACTCCTATTTGCAAAACGAAACAGTAATGTTATGGAGCAGTCAGTGCATAACGCGACTTTGACAATTCGCAACCTTGAGTGAATACTGATCGAAGTGAATCTTTCGCAAGTTGATAAACTATTTCACGTTATACACGGCCCTCAAAGCTTTCATTTGTGGGATTTTTTCAGCCATATATTTTAGAAGTACTTGGACTTTGGGGAATGACATTTTCATGACCAAATATTTGAGATTATAATATAACACGAATATCCGGCCGCTGTGATGTTTTAAGTATCCCCCAAAACACATTTAGTCTAGCCTGTGTACAGCCGCCCCACGACTCGTAAAAATACTCAGCGATACTACCCAACAAAACATCTAACTGTGAAATGTGAATCTTTCACCTGTCTGAGGTTTGCCAGTTTCGATGTCTGACACCCTCTTCAGGGAGAAATTATCATTTATTTGGTTCCAATTGTTGTTGTTTTTTTTTCGTTGAAATTTGTTTAATTCGAATTCCAACTCGAGGTCCGACTCGAAGTTCAACTTGAATCCAAACTCGACGGTTCGCGCTTCCCTGAGAGGAGGCGCTACTGTCTACTGTTTTACCATAGGCAGCTACCACTTTTAATTAGATTTTTCTCAGCTGATGATCACGCCGAACTGAGCTGCCAGACTTCACAAAAAATGCGATAACTCGATGCACTGTTTCGAGATGTACGGTCCGTCGTTGAAACAGACACATCTATTGCAAGTCAAAGGAGTACTATATTTCGCGTTGAACACACTACATTTCGACTATATTCGAAATCGCGTTAAGAAAGAATTAGGGGTCTGAGTATTTTGCCTGTCTGAGGTTTGCCAGTTTCAAGGTCTGAGGTTTCGTGACACCCTCTTTTTTTCGATTAAATAAGTCCAACTCGTATTCCAACTCGAGGTCCATCTCGAATCAAGTTTAGCTTGAATCCAGACTCGACCGTTCGCACTTTCCTAATTGAACGGGGCCTACATTTCTTTTAAAACCTGAAAACTTAGATTTACATGTTGCAAAATAAATAAATCAATTTTAACCACAACAGGCCTCCATAGAAGGCGTGAGGGACATCACGGAGAACGGATATCCCAAGCATACGAAGACCTCTGACCCCTGCATTCCCTATCAGTGAAGACTGGCCTATTTTCTATAATGCGATGTCGTTCTCGTCAAGAATTGTTTTAGCACTTGTCGCTATTGTTTCCCACAAAGCTTCCTCGAATGACTTGGAACAGCTTCATCCATTTTTGTTTTTCAACGAGAATGACATCCCTAACCTTCACGAACGCGCACGAACTACTCACGCTGAAATATCTCAAAGGATCTACTTAGCCAGTCAAGAGATTAAACATCGACCTGAATATTATTTACCGCCTAAGGAGTGGAAAATTTTTTCTAGTGCTTGGAACGAGGAGTATGGCAATCACCTCACTGCGTTAGCTTTCCATTGCGTTCTCAATCCGCAGGATATCAATGCGACAGAGCTTGCTATTCTGTTTATGGAGCGGCTTTCCAATCTTCCCAACTGGCGCGTCGCCGCTTCATTCCATGACGATGTCCCCGTAGCCCACTCTTTAACCGGCATGGCGACAGCGTACGACTTTCTGTACACGCGTTTAAACGACGCTCAAAGAGCTCGCTTCTTAGGGAATATAACGGCAGTTACAAAGGAATTGTACGAAAGATCTTTCAAGCTTTGGTGGGGATCTTCTTATCTTCAAAATCACGTAGCCACAAACTATATGGCGATATTTAATGGCGCCTTGATTGTCGCCCGACACAAGTTCTTGGAGGGGGAGAAATGGCTGTCACGAGCTCATTTAATGTTAAGTAGAAACTTAGAGCTGTTTAACTTTATTGTGGACGGCTCCATTGACGAAGGAGTCGCGTATGGCACTTATACAACACGTTCACTAACGCAGTATGTGTTCCTTGCGTTACGCCACTTTCGCGTAGACCTCACGCAATCTCCTTGGCTCAAAGAGCACGCGTCGTTTCTTTACCATACGGTGCTCCCAGGGTTCAAGGAAACTGTTGGCTATGGCGACTCTAATCGGAACTGGTTTTACGGCCCTGAAAGCCAGCTAGTTTTCCTAGACAACTATGTTTTGAGAAGTGGCTTGGGAAATTGGCTGGCTAGACAGATTAGAGAGCGCAAGGTTCAAATAGCAAAGGTGAAAGTCTACAATCAAGCGGCTTCACATCAAAGAAGCATGCTTCACACAGAGTTCCTATTCTACAATCCTGATATTCAGGAGAGAGCACTACCCAACCCAAGCCTGCCTCGACTGCACGTGTTTAGCGACTGGGGAGTTGTAACTTACGGGGGAGGATTAGACATATCTCCCGGTGATAACTTGGCCAGTCCCTGGGGTAAGAAGAGAACGTTTCTCTCCTTTAAGTGTGGGGTGCTCCACGGACGGGCGATAAACTCTCTTGTTAGAACAAAACGTGTTCGATCATGGCTGCCACAAGGATGGAGAGGCTTTAACCCTGGCCATGAGCAGCCGGACCAAGGGTCATTTGTGTTTGCCCCAAATGGAGTACCCTTCATTACAGAGACATACTACGCCTACAAGTACACTTTCCTCAATAATGCTTTAGTATTCGGGCCCTCTCAGAAGTCATCTTGCTACGAGCCCTTTGAGGGGCAGATAGGAGAGTGCAACAAGTGGATTAATTTTCGAACAATGGAAGCTTGGAGAGCCGAGGGAGATGTTATATCAGCGTCAAGTGAAGATGATATGGTCTTTATGAGCGGAGAGATGAGTGGTTGGTATCGACAGGAACTGGGCCTTCTTAGTGTATATCGTTCCCTAATTATGTTGAATCCCAGCTCGCTCCTAGTGGTTGATCATATTGAACGCAAAATAGGCAGTCAAGCATCTGTTATGAGCGCCTTCTTTCATAACGTGGACCATCCTTTCATAGTCAATGCAAACATGTCAACAACACCCCATGCTATTGTTTCTATAGAGGGACTTTTGAACAGAGTTTACTGGTCTAACTTAGGGACCGATCAGAAGAGTTTTGCCAACTCGACAAGTTACTCGTCAAGCTTCCATTCCTTTCGAACGCATTACCTTAATATAACAACGCCGTTGAACGTACGATATACACGTACTGCGTACTTATTTCTCGGCCCTGGATATAAAGTAGACCAACTCCCACAAATAGTGACTGGGCATGATCATGGAGTGAAGCTCTCGGTGACAGTCAATGGAGTTGGTTATAATGTTTCCATAGCAACAAAGCATAATGAACCTTACTCTAGATATAAATTCTTAGATTTTGGAGGACACTGCAAGGTTGAGATCGGCAAGAAGACTCTGCGTTTCGGTTTGGATGTCATGTCGTTCGGAGAGGAGAAAGATTTAATTTTATCCCCAAGTGAGAGTAACTCGCATACAACTTGGAATGTTTTATCCTCTTTGTTCCTACCATTTACTGTTTCGATCTTGTTGCTCTTTCTCTACTTACAACTTCGACGAAAGATTCTTCGAAGAGCCATCTGTGATTTGCTCGTCATTTGTCTCGGGGTGCCATGGTTAATAACGAGTACAGCTGTTTGTGTTGGTTTTTGTGTAGACGAGGGATGTGACTTCAAAATACCCACAATGCTTAGAAATTCCCGCGCAGGTCGTGTTCTCTCCGAATCAGTAGAAACTCCACCGTTTGTGTTATTCACGTCTCTACCTCTAGCAGGCTCTGAAATACTAAGACACTTGTTTAAAAACTCTTCGAATTTCTTCAGTGTAGAAGTTGGGAGAGGTGCGTCAAAGTTTTTGGATCCGTGTTCTACTTTTCATCGTTTTCACCTTTCATCTGAAGCGCTTCGAGATCGGAAATGGTTTCGTGGTCTTGCTAAAGACCCGAAAAGAGTTTTACCCAAATTACCCAAAAAGCTCCACAAGGCTCTTCCAGCTGTCCGGCTTTCGGACCCCGCGTGGGGTCTGAAGTTCTCGTGGTTATCAAAGATCGTGAAGGAAAGAATGCGTGCCATAGTCGTGGTTAGAGACCCGAGAGGGTGGGTGAACGCGTGGCTTCGAGAAATTCGCGTAGATGCCAAACTTCGCACTTCTGTCCGCACCGCCTTTGATACAATTAAAGCTCTCAGGTGCGCAGAGACGAATATGTCAAATTTCGCGCCTGAGTTCCTAGAGATGCAGCAAGTACTCAAAGAACATAACGATAAGAACGAGAAAGAAACCCTCGTGCATTTTCTTGCCTATCTCTGGCTTGCGCAGACTCAAGCGGTTCTGCGTGCCAATGCGCACCTTCAAATGGGAGGTATACGCTTTGTTCAAATAGAAGACCTAATCCTAAAACCTCGAAAAACGGCAGAGGAACTTTCTCGCTTTGTAGGTGTTCCTTTTTCGCCGGCTGCAGAACATCGCTTACTCACAGTCGTTAAGACTGAGGAATTTGGTTTGGGTTCTTCGCGTGAATTGATCGGCTCTAGAATGGTCAAAGCCTGGGAACAAGAACTGAGCGCTTCAGACATCTCGAGAATTGAGGAAATTTGCTCTGAAGTGATGAAAATACTTCGATATGATTTACCAGATTAGGCAGTGCAAAACAAAAAAGAGAAGACGAATGTTGTCAAGCCAGAAAATTTGCAAAGGAGGAGCGAACGAGTACGGTCAATAATTGCACGAAGCGAACTCAAGTTGATGAGTTAAGATGAATATGAAAGCGATCTTCGCAGTAATGGGCACTCTAAGCAGTATTGAAAATAAGGCCTGATAAAAATTCAGGCCCCTGCGGATGAATTTAGACTGAATTTTTCAAAAGGCAAAGACTGAGAACATTATCCTTTCTTCAGAACGTTAAAAAGTGTATTACCCTGCCATTTAAATTCCGCCCTGTTCGCAGATTTGTTTCATCCAATCTAGGCGGGGAATCAGTGTGTTTAGTTGGTAGATTTCAAATGCAGAACAGTAGATCTCTTTCTGGGCTACGATCCTAGACGCGTTTCCTGTTTTCGCTTCTGTCGAGCGGCAGAAAGAAGCAACAACAGGAAATATGTCTGCTTTCGTGGGCAGATCAGTCTTTCAAAAACTTTGAATAGAGTCACAATCGGGTTACCGACGTTTTTAAAATTTTTGCTTGTAACGGTCGTGCAGTTTAGGCTTTATGAGACAATGGAAGTTAATCTGATGATTGCTTTGAAGATCAGACCGATGACGGAAGAAGTTTGAATAGTTTGGAAATCCGTGACTTGAATTTTCTCTCTTAATGCTTAGGCCATTGGCCCAACGTGTTGGATAAATAACATTCCAATTAATGAGAAGGGAGTGATTTTTTTACTTCAATCATTGACTTTTGTTATGGGGAGCCTCCACTCTTTTGACGAATAGTACATTTGGGACATTTTGAGCGTTATTTGTAAAGGGAGTGGATGTTCTGTTTGCATTTCCGTATCCTGTGTTATGATAATCCCGCCTGAAAAGATAGACTCTGGTCACTAGAATAGTTAGCAATGAGATATTAATAAATCTCTTCGTTGAACTGCTGATCAAAACGTTAAAGCCCGATCGCACAGGTTGAGGAGCGACAGCCATTTTTCCATTTCCTTTAATGGGAGGTTAGCTTCTCTAGGAATTTACTTAGACTGCCCTCCCCTCCAGTTCACAGATCGCAGTCACCTGTTTATAGTGGTTTTTATTTTTTCCACCCAGTTTTCTTATTTTCGGCCAGGGAGTCTGAATATAGTAGCTGAGGGTAGCTTACTAACTCGGTGATCTAAGCCGTAGGGGCTAGGTTTTTCCAAAAGTTTGCTCTCCTGGGGCGAGAGAGGCACTATAAGAGTAAAGCGTTCTATAGAAGAACACATGACAATGACATAACAGGTATGAGTTTCCCAACAGCGTCAGAAATTGTCGTTCGTCAAGCTTTTGTCTCGCCTTTATAATAAAACCAAGGTGTCTCAGGTAACAGAGCCGAAACAAAACGAGACGTTGCATTTAAATCACATCCAGTCTTTCTAAAATCACATCGACATGAATTTATTTTTGATACTGGAACTTTCTGTTTTTGCAATGACGAGTTCCGTCAATTGATAATTTTTGTATTTCATTGGTGTAATCTTTGGCCCTGTAATAGATCCTTTATTGACCCAGTCGGCCGGTCAAAATGATTTGCTATTGGCCTCTTTAATTTCTGCGTCAAAATAGTCCTTGGTATCGTCTTGTTCTATAAAAATTGAAAAAACAAAACAAAAACAAAAAACGGACGATATCCGGTCATGTTGACCTCACGTGTAGTCAACAGCAGACGCATATTTCTCGCATACTGCACGGCCAGTGTGGGTGTTTATTAAATCACTCATTTCGATCACTCTCGAATCCTGAATGAAGAGACACGAAAAATAAAGCTTGCTGTGCACGGCGTGGGCACGAGTTTGTCTTACCTAAGCCAAGGTCGCATCGATTCATGGCTGTTTAACACGTGAGAAGGAGAGGCGAGTTGAAATGATAGTCAGCTGATTATCTGAAGCCAGTTCTAAATTAAGGATGGAAAAAAATATCGTGGAATAATAGACGCAGATCGAAAACTCGTGACTTAGGGAACACACGGCTTTGTCCGTACACGCGCGAGTCCTGTGGCTAGTTTCCTTCTTGACTGAACCTATTACTTTAGATAGATTAAAGCCAGTGGGGTACATATATACTATAATTCTTCATTTCAACTTCAGCTTAGCAGATGTCTTTGTTTGGGCTTCTTCTTGTGGAAAATGAAAATTTAAATGATCCAGTCTAGCATTCGTGTAGACGAAGTACGAGAAACTGAAAGGAGGAAAGGGAAGTCGAACAACGATTCACGATTGGTCGCCATCTTGTGGCGTGACGAAAAGAAACATCCCATCAGGCATTGCAGCCAAACTCCTTAACAGTTTCCAAACAAAAACATCGAGAAGGAGGGAACATGAGGGCTGAGGAGATAATTGTTTCATTTTCTCTCCTTGAGAATACCATGTAAATGCTCTCTCTTGATGCTGCAAAGGCAGCTTAGGTTCTCTGGGAATTTTTGACGCGATTAAATATTATGGGAGCGAAGCAATCCAGCCACAATGGGCGAACAAATGCACGCAACGTCGGCAACGGAGCTGCCGTTGCGACGGCCGGCTTACCGGAAACTTCAAGGGTTGTTGCGCTGGATCCGAGAATACGAACTCGTTCATTAAACAATGTTGGACATTCGTTATCGATTCCTGACCACTCGGCTTCCTTTCAGGAGTCTGATTTGTCTTCTTCTCCAGAGGATAACTCTCCGTCGCCGCGAGGACTTGCCTTGCAGGGAGCGCACTCTCTCCCTTCGCATTTGTTCGCTTACACTACGTTTCTAAATGGTAAGATCAAATATATAGTCCTTTCCTTCGAGATTGGCTAGTATTTGGCCAAAGACGATAATCAGTCGGCTATTTGGGGGATGTGAGAGTATTTACTTTCAGTTTAAAGCTTAATCTTGTCGTTTTGACGATTCGTGCAATTTGAACGCGACCATGCTTGGTGATTAAATTTTCTTCGTAGGGGTGAAATGTCCCGTCTGCTCGAAAGTAATTTTGGCTGAAGATATTGAGCTTCATCTGGTAATTTGCCTCACCAAGCCTCGAATTACGTACAACGGTAAGTTTTTAGTGACTTTTGATTCGTCTGATCTCAAACATGTTAAAAATTGCGTTCATAAAGTTAACTGTTGTCCGGCACGAGAACCATGGAGCAATTTGTTGTCTGTCACTGTCAGCTGAAATCTCTTGCCACTTCAGAATTATAATTTGTGGGTCCGGGCGTAACAATGGTTCATACAGTATTTCCACATTTCTCAGAAACTTTGGCAATAAATATTTCTTTTTAGAAACAAACAAACAATTTTGTTCGAATTCGAAAGGAATCGATCATTTTCTTTGTAGATTCAATTTGATAAAGTTCAAACTCGATGACATAACCATGGTTCCTTGAATATGCGATTATTTAAACTATTCATCTTTCTCGGTCACCACCGTCATTGAAGAGGCTTGTATAAAAAATTATGAAAATTGTTCCTATCTTCAACGCAGGTGAATTCACATGTGTTGAGTGATGTATATTATATTTTTTGTAATGTTTTAATTACTACAGTATGTAATATATATCCTTCGAACGAGTGGTAAAATCATACAAATTTTTTTCCACAACTGAAGAAATATGAAAATTGATATTGTAACGTATGTAACTCTTTTTGTTTAGTAAAGGTTTAAATTTTATGGCTATTTTCTTAAAGTAAATTTTCCTACGGTACACATTGTATTTTAATCATTTCATTTACATATTGTTGAAGCCAATCGCGTTCATTTTTTCCTAATTGTAAATTTTACACCCTCAAAAATCATTGATTATCTGTTTCAGAGATATCATAGTATCTGTTATTTATAATATTTCAATTTCGTTTCGCTTTGTGAATTTGTAATTTTGCAATATTTTGTTTTATTCTTGAACGTACTGTGCTCCTATGAATATGTTACTTAGCCAGTAAGGACATGTTTTACTTTTTTTTCTCGGATCATATGGCTTTTGAATTATGTCACTTAGCCAGTAAGGACATGTTTTAATTTTTTCTTCTGATCAGATGGCTTTGTTATAGAAGTTTTACTTGGTCCACCAAGATCTGAGTCATGTCTTGATTCATGGCAATGCAATTTTTTTTTTTATTATAAATGTCAAAAGTGCACTTTTAGATATCTCTGCTCCTCTTTTTGCTTTAAATGTTTATTTTGGAAGCCTATTTTTGTGATTGGATTAGACAAGTTTTTTTTCTTAAAGGGCAGTGTCTATAATCTAGTGAAACTAGACAGTCTATGTAAATAAGCTATTAAAGTCTGCAGAGATAACATATGGCGCTAAAATATCCTACTCAGGCATGTGTGCACATGAAGGTGTACATGACAATGAGTGATAGAAGGGTAACCTGTGCTTCAAGAATTGAACCATGAATTGTTATCCTTTGAAAGAAATTGAGATAAAACCCATTTCCTAAAGTCATAATAAAAGTCTGTTTATGCCAATGGCCATGGTTTGTTTGGGTTATTGAAAAAATACCAGGAAAGGCACTAGCAGGACATTGGCCAAAAGAAACAACAAAATGTTCTCCAAATCTGAATGAACAATAGCTCACACCATTGATATCTCGCCAGGGAATTATTTGTCTAAGCTGGAGAATTCTCTGCCCCTCAATACTTATTAAACATGCAGTACAGTTATTCAAAGCTTTCAGAGCCTTCACTTTCATAAATTGATGTTTATGCTGATTGATGTAGAACCAGTCATTGCAGTAATATATCCACACTATAAACATGCTACAACAGAACCTGCTACTCAAACTACCTTCTGAAATGAAAAATTGTTAAAGATTAGGAGTAGTTTGGGTCAGACATGTAGTCCATGTCTGAACTTTTCTTCACAATAAATGGCTTTAATTTGAGTTATTATTATTATTTTGATACTATACATTTGCTGGTTTGCAGTACAGTAGGTAACTTATCACCTTTGTAGCAAAAATGAAGAGCAGATCATTTTTTCTCCCAAAGGACAAGTATCCTCCAGAACCTTACCAGTTTTTACCCATCAGTCGTAGAGCATGAAATTAAGACTATCTGTATGAATGTATTTTGACATTCCACAAAGCAAAAAACGTTTTCAAAAATTATTTTAAAATGGGTTGAAAGTGGGACTATTGATGCCACCATTTTGACTTTGGTTTGGTTTGGTGACTGTGTACCTGTGGCGTATCAGACTCCAGCCAACAAGCCTACTGCACTTGCATCTAATTATTAATTGTTGTTGAAACAGTCATGGCAAGTGAACCTTTTTTCCTCCTTCCAATTTTTGCTATTAAAAAACTGCATTGCTTATTTGATAAGTTATGGCATTCAAGGGTTTAGAGTGTTCGTAGTTTTGAAAGCCTGCTACTTCACTGACTCGGAATATGGGTTAGAATTATTCTTAACATGAATTTGTTAATCTCTCTCTAGAGGATGTGCTCAAACAAGATAATGGAGAATGTGTTATATGTCTGGAAGACTTGAGTATAGGTATGAAATGTTTCTTGTGAACTGCAAATCAATTTGTGTCATGAAATTGCTAATTTTACAAGTGCAATGGAGATAACATTTTTAAGGCTCTGCCAAAAACAAGCATACCGTGGTCATTTGAAGAGCAATGGTCAATTTGTAGAATATAAAGACAATGAAGGAAAAACTTTGTCAATCCTTTGTTAATCCTGCTAATTCTCATACCAGTCAAAAGCTATGTCCAGTTTATGTTCTTTTAAGTGATTGTTTTCTGTCCAATATTCCAATTAAAATTTGGCTTGGAAAACAGACTTCATCACAGGGTTCTGGCAGCAAAGTCTTGTTTGACTATTTGAGGTAGTCAGGAGGTTGAAGGTTTTTAGTTATTACCATTATAGTGTGTTGCATGAAAGTTTTTTGTATTAATTCCCTCAGAAAAATTTCTTTACACCTTTCTTGGATTTTCATTTGTTTATTTATGTACTTTTCTTGGCAGGTGATACTATAGCAAGGCTGCCTTGTTTGTGTATATATCATAAGAGGTATACACCATGTTCTTCTTAGGAAATGAAATAATTATTAATGCAAGATATAAGGCTGGTTGAAAAAGGCACCGATGTTATTCAATCGATTCTGCTTTTGGTATGAATTAAGAACGGAGATACTTTTACAAAAGTGAGATTTCTGTTGGAATGTTTCTTAATTGGTTTTGTTCTCTTTTTTGTTTTCATTAACAACATATATTTTTCAATCCAATAAAAAAAATTAGAATGTTATGTTATGGAACATTTTTATATGTTTTTATACTCACTTTCAGAACACCTATAAGAATTTTGTGATTTTACTTTGTTTTTCAGTTGTATTGACAATTGGTTCCAGGTGAACAGATCTTGTCCTGAACATCCAACAAATTAGAAAAGTGAGTTTTTTAACAATTAAAATGGTTCATGCTAAGGATATGACTATGGAACTATGGTTGCACATGGGAAGTTTGGAGAGCACGAGAGAAGCTTAAGAACAGCTTGGGGCACAGCAGGGAGTAATAAAAGCTTCTTGCGAGGGTCACTGTCTTGCTCACTTTGGGAAGACATTGCCTTTTCCTTGCTTCAGGATATCAGTGAGTTCTATTAAGCTCTCTCCCCCCTGCCCCCCCTCCTCCACCCCACTGGGTGTATCTTTAAAAAAGGTGAGTTAAAATTAAAGAAGTATGGAATCAGATTCATGGGTTAATGAAAAGAGTGGGCAGTGGCTGCCAGCCATGGTATTGAATCCCCAACTGTATCAGTATTGTGGTGGGCAAAGGCTGATAGTTTCGAAAGAAACTGTTTGAGGCTGCGTCGGTGGGGGTAATGAAATAATTTGAAGATATCAACAAAGTCGAAATGGTAAATTGGCCACCATAACGATTACAAAAGCTGATGTTTTGAGCGTTAGCCCTTCGTCGGAGCGAATAGAGGAATTGTGGGTTGTGTGTGCTTTTAAAGGCAGAAAATGGAGCTACGTTATTGGTGGGAACATGGCAATAAGAAAAACAAGAATAAATTAATGGAATGAAAAGCGTTCGTTGATCCCTGTGGGATTTAGACTGCTGGTGTGAAAGATGAGCTTTTGTTCAAGATTTTTATGGCTTTCCATGCTACCTTAGTGTAAGGAAAGACCACAGATTGCCATATGTTGCTTAGAATGATTAGGGGAAGCCCTACTGTCAAATCCTCAGCTGTATTTGTATGGGTAATAACATGAAAAAAGCATCTCAGAAAGTCTAGTGCTATTTGTAATTAGCACTTGTGTTACAACTTTGCACTTGTGTTACATGAAAAATGCACTCATTTTCAGGAATTAGATGCACATAATTTTTTTTCATGTAGATTGTTACTATTGTTTTGTGAAGCCTGCTTTTCTTATAACCATCTTGCTCAAGGTGACTGGCTCTATCATATTAACATATGCCTAGGCAATGGAGACAATCTCAGAAATTCTCAGAAATAATACAAATTATATGGCTACAATTATCTGGATGGAATCATAATCTGTCCAGACGATCTGGGTTCTCAACCTGTGGCACCCTGATGTCAGTACATGCATATTCTCCTAGCATTACTCTATACATTTCCTAAGGTGCTGACAAGGAGAATTTGTTTAACAATCAAGAGCCCCTTTGGTTGGTGATCATTTCCTTCATTCTTGTGACCTTAATGTGCGACCCAGGGGTGAAATTTCAGGGAGAAATTAGAGTTACCCCTAGGAGCTAAAGGGTTAAGACTGCAAACAGTGATATGGAAATCTTTCTCTTTTGATTGGGGGATTGTCTACTGTTTCTGGGTGGAATTGGAATTTTCAGTATTCAATTTTTTGGAGGGAGGAAAATGGAGGGAAGAACCCCAATGAAAACCCTCTGAGCAAGGGGGAAACCTACATGTAATAACAAACTTGGCTCTCATGTGATTCCAGGTTTGAGAATTGACCCTAGAACACAGCAGCAAAAACTGAGCCCCCTTGCCACTGTGACACAAAAGTTTGGACATGTTAGCAACATAGCAAATTAAAGTTAGTTTCCCACATTTGAAAATGATTAATATAAGTATTTGAATGTGATATTTTGTGTTCCAGGCTATGCACATTCCTCAAGAGTTTGCAGAATCTAACAAGTTAACAGTAGCCTAGGTGTTGTGGTGACTTCAAGCAGCATTGAAATTTACACCATTTAGGGGGAGAAGTTGATTTGCTGTTTATTGAAAGTAGTACCCTTCTCATATATGATTTTTTATAACTGAAACCTGTGCTGAAGGCAGGTTGGTTCAACCTCAATCCCACTTCAGCACAAGGTTGTGGAACACTTTCAGTTAATGGGGAGCACTAAAATTTGGTTTCAGAAATTAAGTGGTATGCAACTGTGTGCTGCAAGAGGCCTTGTGTAGGGAAGGATGGAAAGCAAATAATATATTTTCTGGATTACAACTGTTCAAAACAGTTATTTCAGAATACTTGCAACCTGTAGGAAATAGAAATGACTATTTCCCTGTTTTATAAATTCATGTTGTCTAGTGGATAAAAGGTCATTAATTATTTGTGTAACTTGAAATTGGCTCTTTTCAAAATTAGTTGGGTCGAGTCATAACACACATGGATGGCACACAGAGAAAGTTGTTGTTTTGCTGTGTTGCATTTTGCAACGAGAACGGTGTCATTGCTTTTTGGCTGTAGAGCAGCTTAATATTATTTTAACATGTAGATGTACATTGTATATGTAGATATATTTTAGTAACAATAGTACTATTCTTATAGATTTAAAGTTGATATGTGATGCAATTCCATGATCAGTACTACCATTCATTTTACTGTTCTCTGAAGAAAAGCTGGATGAAAGTTTTACTAAAATCATTTTTTACTTCAAACTTCGTAATGAAGCATTGAGTTAAGTTAGGTGTGAATGCCATTGCTAGAACATATAAATCACCAGTTGGCAAGATTTTAGGGTATATTTTTCTTGCTACAAGTATGTCTGAGCATTTGTTGCTTCTCAGGCACAGTCATAAATGCCATTTGTTTTGTCTGTGATGTACAATTTCTATTTTATTTCATGTTATGCCTCATCAATCCATGATTCTTTAAACAATTCTAGGAGAAATGTAATGGGTAAGAATTCAAACAATGTTGAGTGGAGGTAAAATGTTGAAATTTTTTTCTGTTGATTTATTAATTACAGTACTTTATTTTTATATTTAAAACATTGTTTTTAAAAAAACACCAAAGGATTAAGGTACTTAACATGTTACCTGATCTAGTGGCTTTGAAGGAAAAACAAAAGGTAACTGTGTGATGCTTTGAACTTGAATGGCATAATTAGCCAGCTTGCTCAGGGTGAAACACTAAGATAAGGGGTTAGTTTTTAAGGGGCAACTGGGCAGAAATATTACTCAAAGCCCAAAATTGCAGCAAATAATGAAACCAAAGGTATGTAGTGCAAAAACTACAACACCAGTGTCGTAGTTCACTAAAGCCAAAGAACTCTTTGTCCCATATTGTGGTTCTCAGAAATTCTAAAGTCACTTTCTGCACTTCCACCATTAGAAAGTTAATTTGGACTGTTTAAGAATCTGGTACCATTATTCCTGTTAATCCTGCCCCTGTAAACTCGGCAAGCATTTGACAAGTCGTGTTAGCTCTTTATTCAGTTTTTATGCCCTAATGTTTCACTAGTTGTGCCACCTACTAGGTCAAGTAAACCCATTGGATGCAATAATTTGACCATTGAAATGTCAAGATTTTGCAGTATCATTTGAAAGCCCGGCACCTCTCCAAGGATCCCTCTCGGTGGATATGCTATGGTTGAAATATGTGCCTGAGTAATATTCTCTCTGTTTAATTGCACAACTGTCTGGTATTCCTTTGAATTCATTTAGAAAGCTTCCAAGGCACCTCAAGGGGAAATGAAGTAGATTCCCTTGAGAGAATTAACTGCAGTGTAATTAGGGAAGCTGTCGTTATTATGCCCAACAAGAAAAGCCTGGATTAGTTAGAGCTAAGGCTGTCTGTCAGCCAGAAAGTGGCATAACACATTCAGTGCAGTCGATGGTGTAAACTACTGCAGCTACCTTTCCCATCAAACTCAAACATTTCCCTTTCATTTCCACAGAATTTATTGAAACATCAAAGTATCTTAATCTCGTTGTTGTGTACAGCAGAAAGGCATTTTATTTTAGACGATATTTACTTGTATCTAGTAAGGCCTCAGATTTGTTGAGTGTTATCAACTAGGTTGTGTACATTAACCAATGTACTTCGTGTAGATATAATGCATTTAGGAACATGTTTAAGAGTTTCTTTTAAAACAATGGTTAAATTATTGTGCAACCTATTTAAATTTTAAAAAGTCATTAAAAAACAGCTATTGCTTTTGCCTGCATTTTACACAGTTGTTTTCTGCCATGCTGACCTCTAGATCAGTTTTCAGGTTTGGCTTCTAACATCTGTGCTTGGTTGAGTGCCATAACACTTTGTTACTCATTGAATATTTGTATTAGTGCCCAAATCGTCCCTTGTGAGCCAATTAGCCTCTAATGAAGTTGTAGATCCTCGTTAAGTCCTTAAATACCGAGTTTGCAATGAGAGAAAATATTTTTATTTCCTCTGAGTTTGTGAAGGTAAGCAGTTCTTGGAGTAGGGGTGGCGGGGGGGGTGGAGTAGGGGTGGCGGGGGGGGTGGGTTTCTCGCTTAAACGCTATCCTTTCCTCACCCATCTATGATGACGTTGTCCCTGAGCCCCCCTAGATAACAAGCAGTCCCTTCTTTTCGCTGAAGTCCGTCGTGCAGGTCATAAAAAACAAGCAGGAAATAATTGATGTCAAAGCGCTGCGCAGAACTCTGGGAGTAGTAATGATGGATTATCGGAATTGAGGAATCGTTTTAAAGGTCAAAGGATCATGCATTATAGAGCAGGGGTCAATGTTGCTGAACAGCTACGTTTTCTCTCCCATAAAACTTTACTTCTGCATTCCGGCGTGAATATAAGAGATATTCACCTTTTAATGTCTTTTTTGAGAGAGTTGTTCGTCTGCAAAGACGAAAACAAAGGAACAAAAAGGTCATTATAAGGAGTATGTTTAGCCATACTCATCAAAGAGCAACCCAGCGGAAACTACCGAAGTTGATATGTGGAGGTCAGTAAGGCTATCCTCTTTCACCCCTCCCGCCAAAGGCCTATGAAGATCTAAGCTTCCTTTATAAAAACGAATGAACACTTGCCATGGCTGAGCAGCTGCGTAAAGTCAACCGGAGAACCATTTCTTTACATGAAGAAGTAAGTTTTGCTTAATTGGTAAGCAATTCTCTCAATGGAAAATAATTCAGCTGCATTCTCTATGCTAAAAGCAGTAAAATTTCCGTTGCAGTTTGAATAACGCAGCAGGGAGGGGGAGGGAGGGTGGGGGCTATATAGGGTTTATCTCACCTTAACAGCTATTTTCAACCGTAAAGTTCGATTCTCAAGGAGATGAACACCTTCCATTCCATTGGAAGAACTCGAACAAAGCGTCCAGCAATGACCGGGTTAAGATCGTGATAAACAACCGTGTCCCTGTCTGTGTTTCCGGTGAAAACCTGCGTTGAGCAAAACAATTATAATATCAGTCCAGGAGGGGGGCTTTAGGATTTTCGGTTTTGCGGTTTTGACTGTTTTTTGGATCGGTTTTTCGGTTTTTGGGCCAAAAAGGTTCGGTTTTTCGGTTTTGATGTTCAGAGCGGTTTGCGGATTTTACATGTTTTTGCAATCGGTTTTCTGTTTTCACCAAAACTCTGATGCGGTTTTCGGTTTTTCCTTTTTGAACCCTTTAAAGGTGAAAATGTAGCGGTTTTGTCAGGTTTGCATGCGGTTTTCGATTTTGCTGCCTTTTTTTGTCGGCTTTTCGGTTTTGGAGGTTTTTTTCTCCGGTTTTGCGGCCTCCCAGAGGCCCCAGTGCCCCTCTCGTTCGGTTATTAATTGTCCCTAACTTGATTCTAACAATCATCATACTTATAGTTTACAGTATTTAGATTCACCGACAGGCAGGGACACCGCAACTGCTTACGCCAATTACTGCGGGCCCGGTACATCCACCCATCCCACCCCAGGGGGGCGGGATGGGTGGGTGTAGTATCCCATGTCATATTGAATGAGAATTGATTTTCTTGTTAGTGCCAGAGGAAACATGCTTAAGAAAACGAATCATTGAATGAAAGGTCACGAAAGGACCCTCCAATTTACCATTACGTAAATGACAGCTCACGAAAATATAACATTTTAGATTTACTCTGAATGATCATTTTAAAGGAAGGCCTGAAAGTGGAGAAAATATTTTGAAGCGATCCCGTTTAAGTAGATATCCTTTCAAGCTGAATAAAGCTGAACTTGACCAAAGCTTAATTAAGCGAGGCGTGAGTAGTCCAGTGGTCAGTGCGCTGGACTCTGGGTCAGATGGCCCGGGTTAAAGTCCTGGCTGGGGCTTGACGTTGTGTCCTTAAGCAAGACGCTTCACTCACATTGCTTCGTCTTCTCGGATAGGACGTAAAGCCGGAGGTCCCGTCTCCTGCACCTATCAATTAGTTAATTTCGGCAGGGGGTGATAAAGAACCCACATCACGAAATTACTGTGATGTGGTCTGGCCTGTTTACTGGGAATGGGGGGACGGGCCAGCTGTAAAATTTCTAGTTTATTAAGTGTAAACTGCCGCCGGCAGTCTGGAAAAGTCCCCCGCCCAGTGTTGTAAAGCGCATTAGAGCATTTTCATGGAAATGCGCTATAGAAATCGATCTATATTATTATATTATTATTATTATTATTATTATTATTATTATTATTATTATTCATTAAGCAAGTGCGGCGACCGTCGAACACTACAGCTTTTAAAAGGCTTACTGATGATTTAGATGATTAGAAACAACACTAAGAGGAGAATTCATGACTGATCATTGAAGATCATAAACTTGGCTCCAGCCAACCTTTTACTTTCTAAAATTCATGGTTTCTCTCTCTCCCAGTTTGGCCAAACAGTTCCTCTCCGAATACGTCCAAAAACTTTGCGCTTGCGAAGGCTTTTAAGCAAAGTAACAGCAAATTTTACAAAGCTTAAGAAGACGATCCCTAGAAGGTGTTTTAATTGGTTGGGTTTTTGAACCGCCGCTTAGTGCAAAATCTCTGAAACCAGCTTAAACTTCCCACGCAAATTTAGTTTTTTTCTTTCTTGCAACAGTGTTTCACTTCTGTTTCTCCCGAAAAAAAAGCTTTGGGACGGATTTCTTTACGCTTTATGAATCTCTAATATGATTCTCGTTACGTAAAAAATAACATTGCTTTCGGGAATTAATGAATGATTTTCGTTCTGAATGCTTCTGTGTTCTTATTTATGAATGTGTATTTCACAGTATTCTATCTAACGGACTGATATATCCTTGAGAGCTGTAAAAATATGACACTGAAACCCAACATGAATAGTTGTCTTTATTACCTCGAAAGCACCGAGAATCTGATTGATGCTTATCCATAATATGATGTGTTTTGGTTTCTTTCACTACCATATCTTCGTTTGTAACAATAATTGGTAATTCTATTGTGATCCGTCTACGCCCTTTGGACAGCTCCATCCATAGCTCCTCCCTCAAGAGTTTTCTTGATTAATCTCGCCATGTCTGATTTGTTAGTAGGTTTGGTCGTCCCACCCTTCTTAGCAGTCTTTAGGGGAAGAATTTTGTTCAGATTAAAACCAGATTGAAGATTATGATGATGACCTGGAGTACGTCCTCAGCAAGACATTGGGGGTTTTTTGCTCTTTTCCAAGTTGGGGTATCGATCCTTCAACTCTATCGCAGTCATAGCTGTGGATAGATATCTTGGGCTGTCACTTCATTTACGAGTTGGTAACCGCATTATGAGCACTCATCGTAGTGGCAACTGTCTGGATTTGGTCTTTGTTTTTAGCTCTGATGTCAATGGTTGTTTCTATAAATGATGCGGTTATTTCTTCTTTCCTATAATTTATTATTACAATCTCTACATGCGCTTATATTATTATCTATAAAATAGCGCGTTATTATCCATCAGAATCAAATTTTCGACCAAGCTCTAACTGAAAATCAAAATAACCAATAGCCCTTTTGCAGTTAGAGATCACGTGCTTAGATACCGCATAGCAACGCCATGCTGGAGAGCAAGCACTCCAGTGATCTCAGACAAAATAGGGATCACAGAGGTCTGGATTCAAACAAAGAATACAGCGGATAACAAGTTAAAGGGTATCCCAATTCGAGAAATCTTGTAAGTTTTAATCAACAGTTTCCTTGGAGTATATCAGCGAAAAACGAATTTTGGTGTGATTTTGCTGCTGATACACTTCTGGGAAGCTGTTGATTACTTCTTCTGGATTTCTCGAATTGGGATACCTTTTGACTTGTTATCCGCTGTATTCTTTGTTTGAATGCAGACCTCTGTGACCTCTATACTGTCTGAGATCACTAAAGTGCTTGCTCTCCAGTATGGCGTTGCTATGCGGTATCTAGGCACGTGATCTCTAGCTGCAAAAGGCCTATTGGCGGAGATTAGCGCGCGCGAGTAAGTTGGCTTTTAATGCTTTGTATGTATTTGTAATAATGCTTATCTGTTACACCCCCTGTACGGTATCATTTCTCCTTTTTTCCGAAAGTCACCTAACCCCAGTCCTTCATTAGCCTTGTGCATGAGTCTAGCAATTTCTATTAGTCTGTGGAATTCTTCTATAAATCCACTTGCAGCCACTGATTGAAATTTCTCTGCCGAGACGTGGCGGATCCAACTATCGTCTCTCCGTTTGCCTCGAAGTATAATCTCCCATTACTGGTGCGAATCAAAAAGAGTATTGTATTCAATCGATGCACTAATCTGGAAGCTAAAAACGATACCTTTTTGCTTACCCAAATGAATTAGAGGGGCTAGGAGAAACTTCTAGATACCAATTGTTATCTCAACAACTGTATCGAGGTTTTTACAGTTGATTGGAAAATTTAAATGAGAACAACTGATAGTCGGTGAAGATTGTGAGTTATAGCGAGACGAGACAAATAGTTTTCACTGCAAGAGGAAACAAAAATTAAATGCTTAGAGTTTAGACATGACAAATATGATAGCAATCAGAACCGCGTTCATTCCCAACTCAGCTTTTTTTACGAGGAGTGTTTATTAAGAGATTTTAAGAGTAAATTAAATAAAATAAATTCTTCACAACGTTCAATTACCATCTCAACAACTGCATCTAGGCTTTTATAGTTGGCAAGAACATTCGACCTTGTTTGCGTTTTTATAGATCTTGAATTCGTCTCGGTCCATAAAAACGTAAAGAAAGAACTCGGCCGATATCCAGCCATCTTGACCTCACGCTCGGTCAGTAACGCATATAAATCACACTTACAACATTTGTAAGTGCAAAGGACATGACCATGGCTAAAATGTGACCTTGTGCGTGTTACTGACCGCTTCCCGGTTAGCTCAATGGATAGAGCGCTGGACTGTTGTGCGGGAGGTCGAGGGTTCGAGCTCCGGCCGGACCAACACTCAGGGTCTTAAAATAATTGAGAAGAATATGCTACATTCCTATAACATCAAGAAATGGTTAGATATTCTAGTCTTCTCGGATAGGGACGAATAAATGTAGATCCCGTCTCCTGCAGGGTTAGGGGCAGGAGACGTTAATTTCCCACGCACCAGACTACTGTGTGATGGATGCCCTCCCCTGGGGTGGGATGAGTGATTAACAGGACCCCCGTTGATACCAGTGTTTACTACACTGAAGGGGCTATCCTGTATAAATATAGATGTCTACTCCACCGTTATATTGTTTCCTGGTGAGAAAACAATTATACTGACTGTTGATATCATATTCCTGCCGTAAAACTAGGTATAAGCTGCTTCCTCGTCATGTGAAGTTCTTTTCCTTCAGGTATCAAGGTTCCTTTGTCGTTCATCTCACAGACTCCCCTTGTTGTACTTGAGCTTGGAATTTTACGGAACTAAATCGAGAACTTCTCAGTTATCGCAAACCGCAGGATAGCAATCTTACAGTATGAAAGCTTTTGAACGTGAAGCCTTCCTGGTGAAGCCTGGTACTGAGTTGGCGACTATTGCGAGTTATATCGAGATGAGGCAACTTAATAAGATGCTCATAAGAGTTTAGACTTCAGAGGAACCTTTCTTTTTGCAGAAGTATAGGCCATTGCAGAAACGCGAGAGGACTGAGAAAGAGTGTGGTTGTTTTCCGTTTGTTTGAAAAACTAAGATATTTAAATGAAAGATCAACTAAATTTGAGAGTCTTAAGCAAGAATAGAAGCATTTAGAGGAGGAAAATGGCAGCTTTTCAAATATCGCCTAAAATAGAGAGTTTGTTTGCATTGAGTAGACAGGACAAAAGTTTTTAAGGGTTTGTATGGAATTTTTGCAACTTTTGCAAGGCTCCAATTTGGACACTTTTCCGCTGAAAACTCTCAAACTTGGCTGGGTAGCTTTTCATTCACTAACGTTTCAGTTGAAATGTTTAGATTTTCAATGTAATCAATATAAGAAACTCATTCCAGTCCTCTCACGTTTCTGCAATGGCCTATGACTAGACTTAGAAGTGTATTCATTTTCAACTTAATTGCAACTGGATATGTGTTGTTTAAGGAGTGTTTTATTTATGAAAATAAGTGTTGTTTACGAAGAGTGTTTCTTTTTATTAGAATAAGTGTTTTTGTAAAGAAACCTCTGGACACAAATTATCATTTAAACACCTGCATCAAGGCTTCTATAGTCGACAAAAACATTTGAACGAGAACAATTGATACAGTAGATAAAATTTTAACCGAATATTATCAGTATAGTTGCTTCGGTGATTATAGAGATAAGCGCGCTCTGATTGGTCGAGGAGTGTGTCGTATCTCGATTAAGTATAATTTCAGAGATGAACAAAGAGTTTCCAGCAATCTGATTGGTCGAGCGGTTCCTTATATGACGCTATTTTATATAAACCGCTTCGCGCGGTTTATATAAAATGTTAAACTAAAATGTTGATAAATGTTACTAAAATGTTATGATTTTAGAAATTTCTCTGTTTTTCAGCTCTGAAATTATACTAAAACAATTATTCGCCTCAGGTTCGGTGAATATTGTCGAATAATCCCCTCGACTTCGTCTCGGGGATTCTTCGACGATATTCACCTCGCCTTCGGCGAATAATTGTTAAATAATCACCTTGTGCGAAGTGATTATTGCGGGAGTGCTTAATGTCAAAATGACTGCCTCGCTCTTTAATTGTCATTGTTACTGAGGCATTGATAAACGCGATAACGAAAATACAATTCCGAAGAGCACAAAAGATGATCTTAATATTTTTCTAAAAAAAGATATGAAAATTAAATGAACCCATCAAATTCTTGTGGAAATTGGCTCTTCATCTCGATACGAGTAATCAAAACAATTGAAACATGAAAAGTGATCTGATTTACATCAGAATCGCATCATTGAATACAATCTCGCATTCTGATTGGTTAATGAAGCGAGGTATTTAGCGTGGAATTGCGCGTTGAAAACGAGGCTAAGTGAAATTGTTTCGCATCTACGTAAGCATAACAACTATCGTCAAATCGTTACAAAGTTTGGTTTCCGAATCAATTTAAGATATTTTCAAAACCATTGTTACTTTCTAAAGAACGGAAAACAAAAAAGCTTTTCTCAAAGTGAGCCTGAGGTTCTTCCTTGTTTTGAACTGAACTATAAATTCTTGGAAAGGCATGAAAAACCCTTTCGCTCGCGACAACTCGAAAGCGAGAAAATCCCGTGAACACGGCCCAGAAAAAGTAATCTCCGGGCTAACAGGTCACGCCAACCTGTGTTCAATATCCACCTACAGCCATAATCTTTTCGAAAAACAGCGAAGAATGTCAAGCAAGTTGGCTGGGTTTTCAGTCGCACTACTACGACTGTCACAGCTGCCAACGCCAGCAGCGGTCCACGCACTAAAGCTTTGCGAGAAATTATTGTCAACAGTCTTGCACTTCCATCAGTAGTCGACAATAACACAACAACAATGAATAAAGTGTGGTGATGGTCTAACAGCAACAGTTCTAGGTGGGCTGTTCACCAATGCATCGTTCAACAACTCTCCAGCGAACATTTCCATCAACCTCCAGTTGAATGCTCGTCCCAACGATTCAGGTAATGGCAGTTGTCTGTAGTGAATTTCTACAAATAAAAAGATCAAAGTTTTTGGACTTTTCATGAAAGACTTCTTTGTTTTTAAATGAATAAAATATCAGTACACGTATTTACACTTCAAGGTACTTACCTTTTATTAATCGCAATGTTAAACTTTCAGTGCTTTCGCTTGCACACTTCATTTCTTTCCGTTTTGCCACCAAAGAGATAAAAGGTGTAAATTATTTTCCTTATCGAGCAAATTCAGTGGAAAATTGAAAATAAGATGTTAAAAATAAACGGCTTGTAAATTCAGTGAAATACCACCATTGTTCTTAAATAGTGTGAAGCTTGTTTAAAAAGTTTGAAACCGAATGTAAAAACGAGGTTCAAATAAAGATGTAGAAGGTTCTAACGTGCACGACTGACCTTGTCCAGTTCTGACAAGTTGAATTCAAAATGGCCTTCTGGGGCGCGCGCTCAGGATGAAAACAAACAATATTATTGCTGTTTTCTTGTTTTCCTATTTTTATTCAATGATGCGACTCAAGGAAAATTCATTACCTGACTCGTGAATTCCGCGTTAAATTGCACTTGAAAACCGATATCGCACTCATCGCTTTGCGATTCGTGCGATATCGGTTTTCGCGTGCAATTTAACGCGGAATTCACGAGTCAGGTAATATGTTTTCCCATAGAATTCGATAGCACCTTAGCAATTGTACTTAGGCAATATTATTCACCTCAGGCTCAGTGAATAGTTTTGAATAATCCCCTCGACTTTAATATTTTATCTGTGATTACGATTATTCTGTTTTTCAGCTCTCACTGAGCTGTTACATAAACGTCTCCAAACTCCTTTCATAGCAATTAAAATCTGCCAGAAGCTGTCAGGAGGCTGAATATACACTGACCGAAGGCAAAGTCACGACCACAAAAAAACAAAATGAATTTTACTCTGTTGGCTTTCCTAGTTGTTTTAACCATGTCCAAAATCAAAACATCTCAAGCATTGCCTTGTAAGGAAGCGTCTCTTTCATGTCCGGTGATGACTCGCAAAAATCGACGACTTAAAGGCTTCACGTTCAACACATTTCACTCTGCAAGCCTGGTATCCTGTGGTTTGCTATGTCAGAGAAACCCTCGATGCGTTTCAACAAATTTCAGAAAAGTTTTCGATAGTACTGGAATCTGTGAGTTGAACAAGAAAGGAGCCTTCTTTCCTGAGAAAGGAACAGAACTGGAACATGATGAATATGCTGTTTACGCTCAATTTTACAAAACAAAGGTACCAGAAAGATATATAATTATATTTTTAAGCGCTTATCCGTTTATTTACTAAAAATATATCTAGATGAAAGACAAAAAGTGAACGTGTGCTTCACTTTGTCACGAGGAAAAAAGAGTTTATCGACTGGTCAGTAGTAGAACATCGAAACACGAAATCCTCAGGCGTCTGGCCTGAGAATCACGACTTTTTTTACAATTTTAGATATCTCTCTTCTCCATTAAAACTTTCTATTTTTTAACGATAGAAGCTAAAAATCAACACACTATTTCTTCATCCCTAGCAAATTAAACTATGGTGCAATGCTGGGTTTTCGTCTCTTTTTTTAAATCGCGAGTGGAGTATAATTAGCGGTGTTACTGAAGATGTTTTTAGAATTAAAAAAAAACTATTTTCTAAATTTTCAGTATCAGTGAAGATACCATGAATACAAACTGCTCCGATGCAGATTGAAGTTAGAAATGATGGAGTTGAGCCTTCTTAAATTACTGCGTGGACTGAAAGAATATCATATTGATTTAAGACACAAAATTGTACTCTTAAAACTTTAAAAGATGCGTAAGCGAATTTGAATTAGCACTCAAGCTCGTTCCGTCTCTATTTAATGATTAACTTCTGCTGGAAGACTAATTGATTTCCTATTAGAAGAAAACTGATGAATTTTATGTGTGAGCAGCACCACTGCCAAGCTTTCAAGAAAGAGTTTAAAGTCGTCAGCTGCAAATGTAAGTAGGGCTGATCAGCAAAATATTCTAACGTTTAACTAATGTCTAAGACCCCGCATTTACCTCACAATGTGTTGTTCGTCCCAGCTGCCTCTTGTCTTTGTGTCAAGATGCGCCCCGTCAATGCTGCGGAGTCTGCCGGCCGTCTTCCGCCTGCCTTTGCGAATCTTCGCGAACCTTCCCGAATCTTCCCGAATCTTCCCGAATCTTCCCGAAGGCTGTGTGCTTTTTATTTTTTTCGAGTATTTGGAAACCCTGATCAAACAGGATGCTTAAGTTTTTTTAAAGAGCTTCCCAATCGCGCCTCAGGAATAAAGAAAAATGGAAGTATTCATGAATTTTTTATATTGTTTTCAAATACGTGTTGTTGATATTCAAATATGAGGTGAGTTCACTAGATTTTGATCCTTTATGAAATTCAAGGATTTATTTTACATGAAACTCATAGATAAAGCCTCAGTCTGATGCTTGAGACGAAATCGAAACTTCAAACTACCCTGATTTTTTACGATGTTTCTCAGCGTTAAAATGTTTACAACAACCGTACTCATTGGTCTTAAACTTGTCAATATGTGCGATTGTTTTCTCTGTATATGATTTGTAGGTATGGAATCACCAGTTCCCCTAGGTATGGAAAGCGGTGTTATTACTGACTCGCAAATCACTGCGTCATCTGAATATCCATCTAACCATGGCGCACGGAATGCTAGGTTACATTTCAAGGGAGCCAGACACCCCGGGTTTGTATCTGCTGGCTGGGCAGCTAAGGAGAAAAACACCAACCAATGGCTGCAGGTCGATCTTCGGCAAACAACAGAGGTAATAGGCATAGCCACGCAGGGGAGACATGATTCCGACCAGTGGGTTACTACATACAAGCTTCAGTATGGCCAAGACGGACAAACTTTCAGGGTTTACAGGCGAAATGGAGACACCTCTGACACGGTATGAATACAAATTTCTATTAAACAAGATGTTTTTTTTTCTCTTGTCGCAAGGGTGGGACAAAGAAAAAAACAATTCAGAGTCCCTAAGAGGAATCGAACCTCACACCTTCGAATTCTGCGCTCCAATGCACAACCGCTGAGCCACAGAGGGCCCACAGAGAGCTAGGCTACTACGAGGTCCATATATATTCATATACGTGCTTTTCTTTTTGCTTTTTTTGGGGTCTGAGACGAAGTCGAGGTACTTGAGCACGCTGGAGAACGAGTTGTAAAATTTAGTGCGATCAACTGAATGTAGTATGGTACATTCCTCTGCTGGTGTTATTAAAGAAAAGCATCAACCAAAGTTATAAGTTAAGAGTAACTCGTAGCTACATATTAACATTTTGTTAATTTTACGCCCAAATATTTTCTGCCCAGGTTTTCACGGGAAACACTGACAGGGACACCGTTGTTTACCACGATTTTAACCCGGTCATTGTTGCTCGCTTCGTTCGAGCTCTTCCGATGGGATGGCATGGTTATATCGCAATGAGAATGGAGCTTTACTCTTGTCAAGGTAAGTTTCTGGTGAGGTTTTTAGCCCTGGCCGGATAATTATGCTTAACGTGTTCTACGCGGCGAAGACACTCAATTTTCACAGTCACACCTTCTACTTGGCGAAACTCAGGGAATTGCTGCTGGCAGGGGGGGGGGAATAGGGTTGCGGGGGGGGGGGAAGGGTAAACTGTACTGAATGGCACTTAAGAGTGGTACCCAGAAACCAGAACGATCCCTAGTTCACAGTCCCTGATTTGGCCTTGAATGCTCTTACTAAGTCAGTCTAACAAAGTATTATTGGGAGCGCTCTCGCATTTTACATTGCATTACTTTAGCTTTTAGCAGTGATAAAAATGTAAGTTATCTCTGGGGTCATAATACACAATCTTGTAAGCAGGCGAGAAGATGACATGATTGAAATATCAGCTGATGGCTTTTGTTTTTGATAGTGCATAAAAGGCTCTGAACTTGTTTTACAAGCAGAGGTATAGGAGCTGAAAGGAATAATTATCAATCAGATCTTGGGAGTCTAACGGTTAAGGCAGAGGAATTGAGAAAAACGGTCAAAACTATCTAGTACATGCTTATTAAAACTGTCTTTTTTTTCTCATGATCGTTCATTTTGCAGCCGAATAACAGCAGTCTAAGAAGAATAACACTGTGATTCAATCACTCCTTTGCTGACACGATGTTATCGTTGCTTGTGCTTGTGGGTTACAAAGTACAACAGCTGATTGACTGATCAATTATTGACAGTTTTAGCTTAATGATCGTCATCATTTATGAGGGGAGCAAAATGTACCATTGGCAGCTCATTGAAACGCACATGTAAAAACACGCGATCATGCTCTTTTGGAAGCCTTGGGTTCCACCAACCTCAATGCCTGACGAAGACTAAGTGTGGTCTTCGTAATGCCTTCTATATTTGTATGATTTATAACTTAATTGTATGATTTATACCTTAAATGGTCTCTTAACACTTCAGTAGAGTAACTGTTCTTGTTTTGCATACGTCTTCACCGTGGAAAAAGCGGCAAGAAGCCTCAGATGAGTTAGCATGTCGTTTAAACGTCTTTACCAGGCGTTAAGTGTAATTGTGGAATCTGTTGACTAGTAGTCTAGACCGCGATATTATTAACCTGCGGTGTGCGTTCGGCACATGCGCAGAAACAGTTAAAAAACATGTGCTCGACTGCACGAGAGAACCGCCATGTCGAAACTTGTACTCGCTATGTACTCGTTGTGTTGTTTTACTAAGCGTGGCCGCCCCGTTTTATTCTGTCACTGTTAGAAGTTTCTGATTAAGTATTCGTTGATTAAAGTCGATTAATTCAGTCGTGTGGTTTACACAGTAATTGACCCCTTTTTTTTTTTAATAAAATATGCACCCCCTGACAATGTTAGTTAACCCTGCAAATGAGCAAATGAAAATTGCAAGTGTAATTAGAATCCAGAAATGTTACGCTCTGAACTTTTAATCGCACATAAAATGATAAAAACCTTGTTGCAACCGTAAGGGTATAGAGATTAGTTTTAGAGAAAAACTGGCGACGAGAGGTTTAAGGAAACATATAAAAGCAACAGGAAAAACATTGTAAGTCTTCGAATTTTTGACATGAGGGACGAAGCTGGTCTTATAATTTCTTCAGAAAACAAAAAAATTACATGAGTTTCTGGCAGGACTCGAACCTGCGACCTTCTGCGCGAAAGCGGACGTTACTAACCACTACACTACGTAAACACCATTACGCAATGGTGTCCACCAAAAGTATGCCTCTCATGGGATATGACTTCACCTTTAAACGTCCCAGTAAGTAAAGCTCTGAAGCTGTTTTTGATGTCCACACACTTGATTTTATTTTCCTAATTAACTTTACATTCGCTGGGCCGGGCTTCAATTTGGAATAAAGTTGGTAGGGAGAGGACAGAGGTTCCTTGGACGGTTTGATCATCACTTCTGTTATTACTTCATCAAACAGGCAAGTTCTCTGAAGATGCAAATTGGACAAACAGATTTTTTTTTTTTTGCAGCCCAGTAGTATGCTATTTTCTGACTGGCGGTACAAAAAGGGCGATTGTTGTCAAAGGGAATTCGGATAACTTTGCCACTTTTCCAGAGTTAGAACAAAACTTTAAACAGCGAAAAACCAAATAAAAAACATTGAGAAACATTTGTAGCTTTCGTTTGTAAAATTTGCCATCGCAAGCAAGTTCTAATGGTCATTTGGTCTCAGCGCGAACTAAACAGTTGTTAAGAGAGCAGAACGGAAACCGTCAAAGGTTTAACCACAAAAAGACTGTGTTCGTATGACACAAGACGGACGGAAATACGGGGTTGCAGAGGCGAAGTTATGAGGGACGTATATCAAATAATATTTGTTGAGCATGTTAAAGGTTGACTGTTGGACAAAATTGTAGCAAACCCAAAAATAAAATAAAGACGCGCTTTTCCTGAGAGGAATAACGCTTTTAGAGGTTACTTGAGAAAGAAATAATAAAGCCCTTAGTTTTTTTTTTAAGAAAAAATTTTTTTGTATTTCTGAGAAGGCCTTTCAAGCTCACTACGTTTGCCTTATGATAGAGTATTCACTTTTTTTATTTTTCAATCGAAAGTGGTAAGGAATTTGACAGGGGGATGCATCCCAGAATAACCCCCCCCCCCCCACTGGCAGAACATCACCAGAAAACCCCTTATCTCCTCGGGAATAAATACAATCAAATTCAGAAGTGCGCACACTCAGCTGTGTGGCTTTCGAGATAAGACCTCAGGAAAATAATTTAAAAAACAGCACCTCCATGTCGGTTATGATTAAATCCTCAGCCGAAGGGGCTAATTATCATGGCCTAGTTTGAGAAGAATTTCTCCCACAAGGCCTTCAACAGCCGATCCTTCAGCGATGGAGGAGTCTGTTGAAGTCGGCAGTCCTTGTAGCACATGAATGAGTCTTTGCAAACTGTTTCCTTCTAAATAGTTACTCTGTGAATTAGAAGAAACTAACCGTTTGACAATTCTCAAAAGTTGCTTTTGTTTCTTAACGTCAGCGGCACTCAACGCTTCAGCAAAGCACTCCATGTTCTCCGTACTTAGAGAATCCTCATAAATCCCTCCAAAGAGTTCCACCATAAGATACAAGCACCTACAAGAACTGTCCCTCACATCCGGGTCCTCGTGACATAGAAAGTTGATAAGCAAGCCAGTCATCTCGATCAGCGGTTTACTGTGCACAAGAAGCTTCTCCGCCAATTGCGTCTGAGCCTCGTTGTCTGGTCTCGCCTCAGTCTTCACCTGCAAAGCTTTGCGCACTTCTCTGGAGACGAATTTCAACGTACTGTTTAAAGCATCGAGAAGAGGAAGCAACAGCACCACTGAGGTGTCATTTCCGGGAGAATTTTCCTCGTTTTGTGTCGACGCTGCATGAACGAACACGGAAACGAGGATGTCAATCAAACCTTGGTCGTACAACAAAGAGACGTCAACATCTTTAGCAGAAATCAGACAATCCAGTAATCCAACCATACTCAAAACCATTCCCCTGTCGACCCGGTCAGTGTGGGACTGTAGGATCTGGGACATGGTAAGAAGAAGCTTTTGATCTACAACTGTGAGGATGATGTCGGGGCTTCGTTCCAAGAAAGATAGTAACAGCTTAAGACCATATGCGGGCAAAGGATCTTGGTCTTGTAGGATGAGATGATATTGAGGCAGCAAGTGATTAATAATAACCTAGGAAAAAACAATGACAACAAAGACATTACCACCTACAAAAGGCCAACTTTAAAAACGCCAGACGCAAATTTTTTTCTATTAGATGAAGATGTGGTTTGGACTTAACGGTAAGCGCAGTAATTAATTGAAATATAGAGCTCTTCCATGCTGAGAGAGAAAGCATCTCACCTCATTTAGTTTCCTGGTACTTGCCAAAACATCTTCTATATCACTGGAAGAATTGTATACATTATGATTATCAAAGTACAGCGACGCTACTTCAGCAAACATTCTGAAGCTTAACACTCGTGTATCTCCATTTGCACTGCTCATCAGTGCAACCAGATGAGGCAGAATATGTTGCGCGACGACTGCATGATACTCCAGAAGTAAAGGAGGGTGTTGCGTGATTGCTTCCGCGATGGAAAATACCACGCTGATCAGGTCATCTGCTGCATTTGGTCCCGCTGCTGATCCAATGCTGGTGTTTCCAGAATCAATGGAGATCACATGCGATAGAAGCAAACCGATATTGACGAGAAATTCTTCATTTGTTACTTGCGAACGGAAAGCGTGACTTGTAACAAGGTGTAGAATGATAGAAAGCAGAGGAAGGTGTATTCGTAGCTGCTTGGCCTGAGTAGCTGAGGGATGCTTCCTTCCTTGAACCGCATCCAGGGAAGCCAACACATCCGAAAAGATCCCGGGTACCGCATCAACGATGGCGGACATACAAATATTCTGACACTGGACAAGATAGTCTCTATTCTCGCGGCTCTCACCCTTGGTTGGGATGCCTCTCTTCACTTGTCTCTCGACATACATGACCAGCCGGGACTGGCAGCACAAGAGGAGAGCTTCTGGGGTGGACTGGATCAAGGTTAGGACCAAAAGGAATGCCTTACCCCGGATAACCATAGAGGGACTCTCAAACAGATGAAGGCCCTTGGTGACCAGGTCTCGTTCTTGAACGATCCTCCGCATCTGAGGTCTGTTAGACAGCAGCACGACAAACATCGTAACCAAACCTTGCTGGATCTTAGGAATGCTGCTGGCCAAGGCTGTGCTTACTGCTTTGAAACCTGCCTTCTCAATTACATGTTGAAAGACTGCAGGTGAGTTACTTGTCAAGCGACTGAGCGCTGAGATCGCCGTTACCTTCTGGGCATCAATGGTACAGTGAGTGAAGAAATTCCAAAGAAGCTGCAGAAAAGATATGGATAAGAATAAAATATGACTTGTGATTCTCACTTTTACAAATATAACACCATTTGCCTGATTGTTTGGTTCAAACTATGCCTTTTGTGAAAATTCTCCCAATCGGACTATTGGCGACCTAATTGTTTGCTCTGACAATTGACATAAAATTGTTCAATCGCCACTCGGTGCCCGAGGAAAAAAATAAGTTAATTCCAGACCCTGATTGGCTATGGTGATTGCTTCGGTTCTGAATTATTATGACAATCAGTCCAGAACCGTTTTAATTTTCTGAGTTTTCAACGTTCACTTCGTTCCCACCTGAGCAGTGTCATTTGTGGCAAATTTCGTGCAATGTCTGCCACGAGTTGACGCCACGTTCTCAATGGCTTTAGCGGCAAAGTGCTGCACCACGATGTCTTCTCCCTCATGCAGACATCTGGTGACGATAGTGAATGTAACTCCTAAAGGAAATAAAACCAAAATTTGTTTATAAGCATTTTATGAACAAGAAGTAGAAGAATACTACAAGAGAAAAGGACTGTGAACATATTTAAACTGTGGATTTGAACTGTGGATTAATGAAGACGAAACAGATCTTTGCAGTAATGGACACTACTTTTAACCACTTAGTCTAGTGAAAATACAGCCCGAAGGAAAAAAAATCAGGCCTGTAAGGGGGTTGAACCCATGACCTCTGCGATACAATGTAGTGTTGCAGTACTCTACCAACTGGGTGAACAAGCCAATTGAGAGCTGGTCAGTTTGTTAGATCCTAATAAACCCCTGATGGAGGACTTGGTTTGTTGGCATTGCAGTCAATCATTTGCCTACAGATCCTTTTACATTCTTTTTTCATCTGTATGTAATTTATTTTAACACAAGATCAATCAAACTGGCCTGTGTATTTGGGGCAAGTTTGATTGCGTTTTCATAATGAGGTGTTGACATACATACACTTGACAAGCACAAGCAACATCATGAAAATACCTAAAGAAGGTCGTAGCCATATCTGTACGAGACTGACTCTCTGAACACAGTACCTGGAATGTCCCATTGTGGAATTTCACCTCCTAAATTTTCCTCCTGAGTTGCAGCATAAAACAGAAACTCGCCCAAGGCAGGTAAGAGATGTTGCTTGAGCTTGGCATTCCGAAAGTTGTCTCTAACGACCTCTGTTAGAACTGTGAACACTTCTGTCATGTTGAAGTCCTCAGAAATCATTGTCGCATTACCAGCTAAAAGACTGAGAGCATATCCTGTCAAGTAACAATGAATAAATTATTGATTCATAATTTTAAGAGTTTTGATAACTTTTTCTATAAACGGCTGCCAATTATTTAATAGGTGCCTGAACCTTGTAAAGGCCCCAAAAAGCAAACCCAAACACAAAAGCCTTCTTCAGCTAGCTAACCAGATGGTTGTAAGAGGGTTTACAGGCTGAGGTATATAGCTGGCAACCAGCTTTCATGGAAACCCCTACATTTAGTGCAAATCCTAGGAATTTGGTGTGAACCCAAACAATATCCCCTGACTTGCAATTTTCTTAATTCTCTCTACCAATATGTTTGACATGGTGCTACAAGTTTGAGGAGAAATCAAGCATAGATCACTCTCAGGAGCATAAGGGTTTATTTGTTAGGTGCTATTGAAAATGGGGTTAAGTAATGCTTCAATAAACCACTTAGCAGTGGGTAACTGTAGACTAAAACTTTGAATCTATGTTATGCTGAAAAATTGAGAACTGTTAATGCTACAATTTTCTGATGGCCGGGGTCAGGTTGTTCAAAGCTGGGCTAAGATAAACCTGGGTTAATGTTAGATCTTATTTCAGGTCTGAAAGCTTTAAAAGAAAATTCAGTACAATTTTTTTTTTTTGGGTTTAAAATTTCATTATTGGATGCTGGATTCAAATTTAATCTTGGGTTAGCCCTATGAACCCTACTCACCCTTCGAACAACCAGGCCCAGAAACAACTTGAAAGAGTTTCTTAACCTTACAAACACAATCTCATACCCAAATGTAAGGTATGAGTACCACGTGTTGTTAGTGACACTTACCAAGTCTTGATTTGAAATCAGCTGAAAAACCAGACTTAATCTGTCTCAGCATCACTGGTATAAAATCTGAGTCGAAGATTTCATTGACAATCTCTCCATCGCGGCACAGTGATGCCAAATAAGATGCTGTGTGTAATTTGCTCCGATGAAGAGAAGCAACAGGGCCAGCATTTGTTTTGTCATTTTGACTCAACAAACTGCTGATAGAGGTTAAATGCTCTTCAAATTTTTCCCTAGGAAGGTCTACAAGCTCTCCTGGTTTCAGAGGTTGACAAGGTAGTGCCTTTGAATCCCATTTGGGAAGAGCAAATTTCTTGATGCGAGGGTTATCAGCAATTGGTGTCACAATAAAATCTGATGGATGTCTGGCCAGATCTGAAATGTTCTCTTTATTTGGACTACTATTGTCTTCATCCTGCTGACCTTGAAGTACTGAACTCTTACATTCCTGAGCTTCACTTTGATTATATCCATTCTGTTTCAGGTCATTGATGTCAGATTTTTTAAGTGTTTGATTTTGTTTCACCAGTTTTGACTTATCATTCTTTGAGTTAGGAGTTGCAACAGGTGCATTTGTAAACTGACTTTTTGTACTTTTAGTTGAGTTGGACACACTCTTGTCTTGATCATCTAATTTTGTTCTTCTAACCACTGTCTGAGCTTTACCAAGAAATTCATTTTCATTACCACCCGAGGCAGAGTCAGCCGTATGTGGCCTGCCACTGAAGGTATATGTCCCCTGCCTGACCATCTGTGTCGGGAGATTTAATCCATCATTATTGGTTTTCACTCTTTCTTTATCTTCCACACTATGTCCACTAAGTAACTTGGCACTCCTCTCTTTACTTTCCAATTCTTGTTGATCTTCAGTTTCTGTTTCTCCTTCCATTTGTTCAACAGATTTCAACTTATTTTCTAATTCGCCTTTCCAAAAGCTGTGAGCTAACAAATCTTTCCAGTCCAAACGCTTTGTAGGATCTTTCTCCAATAGTTTTTCAATTAGATTGTCAAGGTCATGTAATGCTCCATTTTTTGCACTCTCCATGTCTAACCTCAGATGAGGGGAATTTTCATGAAAAATTTTTGTGACTAGTTCTGCAAAAGAATCTGCGACGAAAGGTTTTTCCCCCGAAAACAATTCATACAACACGCACCCAAATGACCACAGGTCACTTTCTTTAGAATGAGGACCCCCACTGAGTACTTCAGGGGCCATATAGTGGGGTGAAGGTTTGGGTCGCTGGCTTTTATCCTTCTCTGTTCCTCTATAATTTTGGTCCTCGTCGTCAGAATTTTGTTCTTCTTGTAAACTGTCATAAAAATCGTCCTCTCCTTCAACTCTAGCCAGTGCAAAGTCACTGAACTTTAAGACCCCTGCTCCGTCAAGCATTATCCTTGATGGTTTCAAATCACAATAAAGAATTCCAAGGGAGTGTATGTAGTACAATGCTTTTGCAATTTCAATTCCAAATTGCCTGACAGTTTCCAATGGCAGACGTTTATCTTGAGACAGGACGAAGTCCAAACTGTCTCCTGTACACAACTCTACCACCATCCAGATGTGATTTGTTGTCTCGTACCATTCGCGAAACTTGACAACGTTTAGATGATCCATCTCGTGGGTCAGTCTGACAATATTTCGAAGCTCCAGTCGCTTGCATTTTTCCACACAGTGAATCGCTACAAATTCAATTGTTCCTTTCTTACGACCTTTGTAGACCACAGAGTGTTCTCCTCTACCAACTTCGTCGTACAGTATGTAATTCTCCATGATGAAAAATATACCAGATCTCACCTCTTTAACATGTTTGTCCCTTATAAATATTTCAAAATTTGTAAACAACCGGCCGTTCCCTCAATCGACCGCCATTTTTTGACTCGATGATAGCGTTGTACTATGGGTAACACCGTGACCGTTGTAAGCCTTTCCTCTGAGGGGTGGTGTATAATTGTCAAGAAGAAGGTATGGCGCACGATGTAATTCAGCCGTGAGTTTTTTGTCGATAATGTCGGAATTCGCGCAAATATCACGCTTGAAAGAAGAAAATAAGAAGGTAACGACACAATTATAGACTGGAAAAGATAGGTGATGCGTTAATCTTTACGAAATTTTCGAACTTTCGTTTTAGGCTTTGCTGGAACGCCAACAGCGACTACTCACGTGGTATGGAGTTTACAAGACACTTCCTTTATTCGGAACTCTGTTCGATGGCTTTGACCTCTTTAACGAGTTATCGCGCATATTTATAGGCTTAAGGTCCTTTCTTTTGTTTGTTGTACAGTGAACGATTTAAGGAAGACTACGAGAAACTCGAGGCTTTATTGAACACTCTTCCAAACAAAACTTCCCACGAGGTTATGGTGAGTTTTGGTCAGCAGAGGGGAGGATGTTTAAATATTGTAGTAGAGTTTTGGGTGGCACACATAGTATGTAGAGGCTGGCAAGCTAAATTCATTGAAACCACGGGAACTGGGATCTCCAACCATTATGTAAATGTTTATTGCCTTGCACACCGTGAAACATAGGTCAACCAAAAGTTATAGAAACCTGAACTTAATCCTTCAACTCCCATGGGTAACCCTTCCACGAGTGACCAAGACAGAATTTCTCCTTACAATATCAATGCAACATCAAGCAGACAAGTAATGAGAATAAGGGAAGAGGAAAATCAGGGGATTATCAGTTGATCCAATACCAAATTCTCCAAACTAACATCACAAGAATTGTATAGCAGACAGGAAGGAGAATCGCTAAATAAATAAGTTCTTGGAAGTGAAAGGTTTAAGGGAAGGGATTATAGAAGTGCATTATTTTTGGGCTTCCTCATGCTTTCAGATTGGAGAAATTAGGTTAAACATAGAAGGGGAATCCATTTTCTCAGTTCTTAGGCTTCTAAAGGTATTAATGGGGGTAACTTAGCTACAGGCTGTAAGTTGCGAGGTTAAATTATTGCAGAATCTCTAACTCTGACAACAGAAAGTTGGGCAACATTTAAATAGAAAACCATGAATGCAAAAAAGGTTCTTTTGTCATCAGGTTCCATTTGGATCTGTAGCCTTTATGCCAGGAAAACTTGTTCACACTAATGAGATTATGGTGCTTCTTGGAGACAACTGGTTTGCAGAGCGTTCAGTCAGTCAAGCTCTTGAAATGGTGGAGAGACGAAAAAAATGTACTGTCATTTACTTCATGTACATGGTAATGCTTTTCGATGATGGAGGGCTCACAGAAAATTTGTTATTTTCAGTCTTGCACTTTTTTTTTTGTCTATATGTGAACTTGGCTGTCACATGGATAGGTATATTTCTGTATTTTTAACTCCCAGAAGTGATTAAAATGTAATTTCTCCCTGTAATATCCATATATTATCCAACAGGAATGAGAATACTAAAAGTTGTAAAGTAGCTGTTATCTTGATCTAACACAAAATTCCCATAACTAATTTGCATGGGAATGTGCAGCAGCTAGAGGGGAGAATTAACAATCAGATCTGGTGAGTTCAAGGGTTAATGACTCAGTGTTGCTTAGGAAGTTGTAAAGGATTTGGTGCCATAAGGTTTTTATGGTTTGATGATGACCTTGTGAGCAATTAGCCAACAGAGGGTTTTTTTACCTAGTGATGTTTGGTCTGATGAACTGAAAACCATTCAAACCTTATTGCTCATTGAAAAATGGTCAATTTTTTTAAAATGATAATATACACAAATGTCCCATGGAAATGTGCTTTTAGCTCATGGTGTATCAGAAAACCCCCTTATACACTTAGATTTTTTTACTAATTACTTCTTTTAAGTGGTGAGAACAACGTGCTGTTTTGTTTCATTCTTCTCATTTATTTGTATCACTTTGTTTAGTTAAAGACTAGATGATGTTGTGCAACTGCTTGAAGCTTTACTTGCATTATTTACAATGACCTTTCCTTGTTAGATCTGGAGAAAGATATCACTGGAATCAAGGAAGACTTGAAGAATTTTCAATCAGCATTAAGCTTTGCCTCAGAAATTCAGTCTGTTGCTGAGGTAAAGTGGCGAATCCACAACTTAAAATTACGTATTAACGAATTGATGTCATTTTATTGAGTAAATACAAAGGGTGCTGTGTTTGCCAATTCAGAGGAACTCGGATATGGTAAAGTTCAAAGAGTAATCTTTGTGGGGAAGTACATGTATGTTGTATACATATTTTGCAGGTTGCATAATTTAATGATGACAAATATTTCCATGCTTATCCTGAAATGCAGTGTTGAACTATTCAAATTCTGAAAATTATGCAACATTAATACCTGCTGTTTTGTTCATATAGGCATAAAGCCATTCTCTCTCAGTTAATAAATAAAAATAAATAATTTGAGTAATTTGTGCAGGAGATGCATTAAAATATTCCTATTGATCATTATGGTTCTTAGGAAAATTCAGAAGTAAAAGAAATCAAAGAAGAGCTTTCGTCACAAGAGGAGGAGAGATTTTTAAGTAAGATTTTTATTACTCTTTTGGGAAAATTCTATATGCATTTTTAAACTTGGTTTTAGAGCTGTCAGTAAAATATGCGCAGTGCATTAGATATGGGGCTTGAATGTATGAATTCCACTGATTCATAAATTGAGATTATTAACTGCACCCTAGGATGCCTTCCTGGTTGTGCCTCTGATTTAGAAAAGCTTTCCAGCAAGAGGGTGCCATGTTGTTATAACACCAAAATTAATTCTCCTATTTGATTTTCAAGGAACTGTGTGGCAGTAGGAAGTAATTGGGTGAATGACTTTATGATGAAGTTCTGAAGATTTTAACTAGAGAGCATAAACTGTGCCCCATGTTGGTGTGGTCTGATGAACTGAAAGTCAAGAAGTAAACCAGGATGAATATTATTTATATCATGCCAGCAGGTATAGGAAGGAACTTGCAGTATCCTGCATGACTCTTGCTTGTTGTTTGTCAAAAGTCACTTCAACTTTTATTTATTGGCAGCTCAACATTCTCGAAAGGCACATCCTAAAGCTGAAAGATTAGGTGGTGCAAAGAAAGTTCTAGGACTCAGGAGTGATCCAAAGGAGAAAGTTACGATGAAAGAAATTGAAGTGCAGAAAGTGTCATCAGAGGACTCGTCTTTGTTTGCAAGACTAGATGAACTGGAAGAAAAGGAAACTAGAAATGCTGAATTAGACCAAGTTGGACAGGATGATTCTAGTGATGAAAATAGTACAGGTGAACACACAAAGATACAAGGTGATGGAGAAAACGTAGAAAAGGAGGAAAGAGAAAAAACAAATGAAACCAAAAAGAAAGTTACTTGGAAGATGCACTATGTTAAGGATGAGACTGGAGTAAGCTCAACTGATTCCACTGCAAGTGAAGATGATGACGAGAATGATAACAACGACAGTGATGATATACAGACCACAATTTCAGTCAAGTTTAGCTCTTTGTCAGGGCTCTCACAAGGACGGGTTAGTATTAATTTTAAATGTGCTGTGTAGATGTTTTAATGCTTGTTAACCCTTTCACTCTTGAGATCTGGATTTCAATTCTTCTACATCTACATCCACATTTTAATACGTCTGTAAAGTCGTTAGACATCACACAGACGTTAAAAATATAAAAAGTATAAAATAACAACAATAGAAATAATATCTACCAGTTTAAGGTTTCTCATTAAAATACTTGGAAATCTTAGTTTTAAAAGTCTCTTCTTTACACTTTTCCTCACATTTTGTATAATTTTAGCTCTGAGAAATATGTGTTAAATCAGACATTACCCACTAATTGATATTTTGTTTCTATCTTCTCAACACCCTTCTGCCTGAAACTGTGTTGAAATTGTAAGGAGAAATTCAGTTTTGGTCACTCTTGGAGTGAAAGGGGTCAGTGAAGGTGACAAGAGATATAATGATCTAACTTTTTTGGCTAACCTCATGTAGGTACCAGTAATTTAAATGATAAATACATGACAACTACATGCAGTGCTTTCAATAAGACCCTGCACCGCTGGAGCTCCGGCTGGTATTCTGTTGTGAGTCACCAGGTATATTTCACCGCGCTCAAGTTGCGGTTATCCCATTCAAGTCACGCTCAAGTCACTCTCTGGCGGGTGCTGTACCGAGGTAGCCACCTATTTCAAATCTTATTGAAAGCACTGTACATGAAGGTATTAGTAAAACAGAGCAATTTTTCTGGCCCCAGTGATTACAAGTGTAGCATTCTAACCATATGCCCAGGCTGCCTTCTGAGTTGGTATTCTTATTCAGTGGAAAGATATAAATAATGTACTTGTTCTTCCTGGTTTTGACCTTTTGCTGTATTTGAGTTGATGTTTTGACTTGAACCCTTTACATCCTAATATCAGTATGCATATTCTCCATACTGTTCTTCATACAATTCCTAAGATACTGACAAGGAGAATTTGTTTAAAAATCAAATGTTTCTTTTGTTGGTGATCGTTTCCTTTATTCTTGTGACCTTAGCTTAATGAGTGATTCAGGGGTGAAATAATAATAATAATACTAAAATAATAATAAAACAGCCCACTTTGTCTAGAGCTCAAGAGATAGTACCCGAGTTTTAATATCATTCAGTACAACATAATCATCAATGTCCTGGGAGGGTACTCCAAAGACCTCAAGAAGAGCATCAGGGAGCTTGTTGGATCAGAAAGGAGTACAGCAGTGTTAGGTAGAATGCAGAAGTCTGTAGTCAGCAGTTCACTCAAGATTGCAAGATCTTTGAAAGTCATGAGTTGAAGACTTCATCTTAGCCATGTGTTATTTTGTTAAGTTTTTAAGACATTAGGGACTAGCCACTAGGGTTTTTTTTTTTTTTTTTAGAAGTTTTTTTTTTTTCTATCATTTTGTATTAGTTTTTTTTTTTTTTTTGGGGGGGGGGGGTACATATGTAAATTCTAAACATGTTAGTTGGCCACGTCTTAGACGCCCAGCTTTCGTGTATATAGGTTCTGGCATCCAGACGTTTTAACTGCCACATAATAAACAATATTTACAGAGGATATCACCAGTAACACTAAGTTAACCCTTTACCAGCTGGCAAAAAACCTTATAACTTGGCCATACAAAACTTAAGCTCACTTTGTTTTTCGTTATATGAAGTATCCCTTACAATATTTGCGGTTTTGAGACACCGTGGGTTCAGACTTTGGGGTCACGTGACCTAGATCAACTGCTCATGTTTGGATGCGTTCAAATCGATTTGTTTTCTCGCGTTTATAAGGCTGGCGTTTTTCGAGCCATTTTCCCTCGACAGAAGCCCTCATGACAGCATCATTAAGCTGGAATGTGGGTAGAGGCAAGCCTCTGTAATAAAATAGAGGTGAGAGGCGATTTCATGTAGACTGGACCACCAAAATGCTTTCATGGAAGCTTGGTGAGGTCACAAGTGAAGTTGTGTCTCTGGCCCATCTGTGGATGGCTACCAGGACCTACCAAGGCTTTTTGGGCCAGTTTTGAGTGGCAAAAGTCTCGATCGATATGATATTTTGTTGGTAGGACTGGGTGGCCTGACACTTATAATAATTTGTTAAAATGGAAAAGTGAGGTGTTGCCTTCTCGAGTTGTGGTGGAATTTCCCAGAATTCTTTTCGGTCATAAACGAGGCAAAGGTTGTGTTTGCGACACTAGCTTTCATCAAAAGGAAGAACAAGGGCTAGCGGATAAAGTAAGAAGGCATTTTCCAGCCAAACAGCAAGAGCTGGCCCTGAGGTGTGTTTTGAATGCAAACTTTTGATTTCTTGAGCAAGTTTTGATCTTAAAAGATCAACACTTTTTCAGTGTTGCTCTTGGAGCAGAATGCTGGATTTTTGGGATTTGTTGTTATATGAACGGTTCACTGCAATGGAAATCGGTAATCATTGTGGGTGTTTTAGGCTGCAATAGGTGTCTCATCACACAGCCTTGCAATGTACACACTTACATAATGTTGTCTCTTAATTTCAACAAGAAACAAATAACAACAGTAATAGTAGTAATTACTACCATGTAAGCATGGCTTGCTGGAAAAGGGTTAATTAGGGTGATCCTCTATCTGCACCCACCCATCCCACCCCAGGGGAGGACATCCATCACACAGTATACTCGTGCGTGGGAAATTAACGTCTCCTACCCCTAACCCTGCAGGAGACGGGACCTCCATTTATTCGTCTCTATCCGAGAAGACTACAATATCTAACCATTTCTTGATGTTATAGTAAGGTAGCATGTTCTCCTCATTTTTTTTAAGACCTTGAGTGTTGGTCCGGCCGGGGCTCGAACCCTCAACCTCCCGCACAACAGTCCAGTGCTCTATCCATTGAGCTAACCGGAAGGCGGTTGTAGGGAGAAATTAGATGCCAATAACTCTTCAGGGTCAAAGGGTTAATTCAATTCTTTTCTGATATCTTGTAGGCTCCCAAAGATTCTTGTGAAAAGCTCACCGTTACAAGCCCAGCAGACATCTACTCACAGTTCACTTCTAAAAGAGAATTAAAATCCATTTTAAGAAAGCCCTCTGTTGAAGAAAAAGGCAAAAAAGACTTTGTAGAGGATACATCTGTTACTGCGCAACAATCTCCTGCTAATATTGTCAAAGATAAGGTGCAGACAGAAGACTTCAACTCTCAGAAGGTTAGTTGGATCAACTAGGCTAGTTGGGAGGGTGTTAAATTTTGAATGATTGTTGTTGAGTAGTAAATTAGCTCACCCTCTAGAAGATTGCAGAGCTGATTCAGGAAAGGGCGGGAATTCAGCCCACAGTGGTGGTTATTGCCCTGTGCCCTTAGAGTTTATCACTTGTATTTGTTCTTGATTCAATTTTCAAAAGTTTGCATGAGGGCTGGGCAAATTGCTAGCACAATGCATAGTGCATTGGCTCTCAGTATGGAGGGACTGGATTTACATGTGAACCTGGGGTGGGTGATGTGTGCATTTTTGGCATAACACAATTTTTACATTACCCTCTCCACCCAAGAGTATAAAATGGTACCAGTAAAGAAACTACATGAGGGTGTGTGTGCAGGGGTGGAGAGAGGCAAGGGGAGGGTAGAGGGGAGGGGGGGGAGGGGAGAGAGGGGAGGAGAGTTTAGGATGTACCTAATATTTCTAGTTACCTTATTCTATACCAAGTGAAAGAATCACTTGAAGTTGACTGACTCTCTGGGGTAGTTTTACTACTAGTGATGATACATCTGCTCTGCACTTACTTGGTCTAATGATGACTCAATTCCATGCTTATACTGAGAACTTAAATTTGAGTTCAAGGTAGATATTCTTGATTCTGAAAACCAAGCACCAGTGTCTCTAGAATTAGGGTTTTGTGATGGATGACTACAAAAACACATCTTAATTTTCTTCGCTCCTGTGTCAGTTTATTGAAGTGCATATTTTTAAGTATGTGTTGATACCAAATAACTAACTTTCTTTGTCTGCCTATACCCTGATCAGGCATTCACAGGGAGTGTAGTTGAGAAGGCTACTGTGCAGATGATCAGACAAGAGAGTTCTCAACTGCAGGTATGAAAATATCATTTTTTACATCTCCTGAGAAAATCACTCTCAGTTCAGTCTAATCTATGTAGACTTTACAGACCACTTACAGATGCTCTTGATTTTACACTTTTTTTGAACAGTCAAGTACATCCCAACCAGGAAAGAAGCTTTCAAGATTCAAAGCCGCAAGACAGAAGCAACAATAAAATTTTCTTAATTGTGATAGTGGTCAAACTGCTTCTTGCCCAATGTTCCCCAAACTAGCAGGGCAGGGAACCATGTCACCAACCCAAAGTACTAAATCCCCTTAGGAACTTGTGATATCAACCATATCCTGAAGAGTGCAGGGCAACCCTTAAAAAGCATTTGAAAAAAATCCAACTTTGTAGAGGTAGTCTTTGATGGGTTCAGCCAGGAGCTAGAAGTAATCAGGGGGAAAAATTGCAATTTGTAATTACAATGGTGATTTTAACTAACAGCTTATAATTATAAGCTACACAACACCACATGCCACCCTGCTGGAAGTACTTCTTGGGCTCTATCAGTCTGAGCCAAACCATCTTCACATGGCAGTTAATGGTCCAATGAACCAAAAATCAAAGGTATCAATTTGAGAAGGGTTTACGGTCAAGTTGCCCTGAAAGTAATCTCACTTGAAATGAAAGTCGTGTCACTCCAAATTTTCCTTCATGTTCCTTGAAATGCTTTGAGAGGCATACTGGCAAAAGAAATGGGAAACTACCCCACCCAGGTGTGACACTTCAGTTATGCACACGTTACAACAAGGAAGAAACTTCAAACTTCCCATCTTTGAAAATTTATTTTCCTTACATTTTCCAACTCTTAAAATTCACACGGTATATGTGAATAGTTTTTTAGAGGTCAAAAATCTGTAAACACCCAGCACAGATCTTACTTGTAGTTGTTTTTAATGCATGGTTTGTATCATTCTTATTCACAGTGAGTAGGTGTTGTTTGGTTCTTAGTTCTGATTGCAAACCCCTCATAGACTTGGTAAACAACCAGTAAACTGTTGTTAAATATTTTCAAGCATTTTTCTGTGAAGCTTTGCTAGCTTGATCCTGTTTGGTGAAAAGTATAGTCTCATTGAACTGTTGTACGTCATCTGCAAACATATCCTCAGGGAGGGGGTCCTGGGGATCAGGGAAATAAGTAGGGAAGGGAGGCGGGTGGTTGTGTGGCTTGTAAGAATCTTGGATTGTAAGGAAGCTTCCTTCTTTGCCTGGACAATTTCCCAGCAGATACAGAATATTGTACTTGGTGTTGATACGAAGAATCTGCAACAGAAAAGGAAAAATTTCTTTAAAGTTGTACTTGGTGTTGATTCTTAAAAGAAGGCATATTAAATAAAGCTTATAATTTGTAAAGTTATTGTACATAGGTTCATTATTTCATTTTCTTTAAGGCCCTTTTTTCTACTTAAAGACTCTATTCTAATTTCAATTCTATTGGTTTCCAAATTGACACTACTTGTTCAAATTACTTTAACAGCGATGAATGTACAGCTATTATTTCCCATGTGACCAGCCATCCTCTTTCCAGGCCAGATTCTTCCAGGATCCTGTGTTTGAAATAAGAAAAATAGTTATTTATACTTGAGAAAAGTAATTCAGTACTTCTTATTAAGTGGTTACTGCTTACAACAAAACATAACTGTCAATAACATATCTTGTATGAAAAAGAAGACTTGAATGCTTTAGCACATAACCTGAGAGGAAACTTCTGCATGCAAGCTCTTCTATAATAAGAGACCAGAAATTATTTTTTGCCCAGGGGAGGGGGGGAGGGGACTAGGGGGTATATGGGGCATCTAATGGTTTTCAGGGGGAATGGGGTGGGGACCGATAATCGGAGTATAAAGGGGGGACAGTAGAAAATGGACCAAGACTAAAAACAATACAGAGTGTAAAAGAGGGATCAGTAACTATTGTGACACCACCAAAATACTCTTACCCCCCAGTGACAAATAATGACCTGTTACTTAAAACTTTTAACTCCCAAGATCTGATTTTCAATTCTCCCCACTAGCTGCTACACATTTCCTTGTAAATTAATCAAAAGAATTTGGTGTTAGATCAAGATAACGACTTCTACCAGATCAGTTTGAGTATTCTCTTCACCAGTTTGCTGGATAATGTATGGATGTTGTAGAGAGAAGTTACGTGTCCATCACTTTCGGGAGTTAAAGAAGATTTTTATCCTGTGTTTCATACCTGCCCTCCTCCTGTTGCTCCCATTTTCCTATGTGTTTTTGACTGGCCATGAGAAGCTGGTTGGCCTTTCATCTTCCATCTTTTCATTACACCTTGAAATCCCCAGTCAATTCTTCATTGATGAGCAAAAAAAGAGGGCATGATGTTACCAGAAACAAAACTTCAAGCAGTATTTGAAAGAATGTCGCTAAACTGTGGCTGCAGGCAAATTTCATAAGCTGGGGAAAGGGTGGCTGCCAGCAAAATTTAAAGGCCAATACATAAATTCTGAAAGCTACATTGGATTAATCTGTAAAAAGTACATAATAGATAGACATCATGATAAGGGCAGCTTTTGCTGATGTGGACCTCCTAACTACGTGCTAAAATATTAAAAAAAAAAGAGAACCTAACAACAATCACAAAAGTTTTTATGAAGTATAAAATATAGATCATCTCATAAATAATTATTAATAAATAATCAAATATAAATATGAATCTAATAAATAAGTAATTGATTTTAAAAAATAATTACTTTCAATAGTGTGTAAACTCTTCAGTTCTCCTATTCAAATTATTGCATTGTCCCTTTATGTAACTAATAGTTTCCATCAATCTTGATTTTTTTTAGAGCTAACTTAAAAGAATTCATATTTTTTGCATTTCTTTCCTCTGTCCAGATTATTCCAGGTAACTGGACCTCTGAAGAATAAAGATTGTTTACCAAACTCTGAAGTTGTTGTATTCATTTCAATTAGTTTGTCTTTTCTGACAGAGATCACTTGTTTAAACATATGAGATAATCTATGACATCCATCAGGGTTTATAATTTGAAACATTTCTAAAGCAAGTCTCTTTTTATAGATATTGCTGATGTTCTGCCAATGTACCTTCTTTATTACATCATGATCTTCCAAAGATGAAGGGAGTCTCTAGATTGATCTCACACTTTTACATGCAGTGCTTCAATGAGTTCAAAAGCAGAGGTTGAACAGTTTCCCAATACAGATATACAGTAATTTATGTGTGGTCTAATCAACTTGAAAAAGATGTTTAAATTTAAGGCTGAAAGAAAGCAACCTACGTGACTCCTTGAACTTTAACATGCTGACCAGGATAGAAGTGAGCTGCATAAAGGGGTGTTCCTGTTAAAATTAGAACCAAAAAAAAAAAACAAACAAACAAACTCAAACCAAATATCAGTTATGAAGTAGACTCATTTGCGTGCAGGTCAGGTACCTTTCACTTCCAGAAGGTGACTTTCCTTTCTCTATCAGTATTTTATTATCTCAAAATCAGCAATGAAACCAGACAAATTAGTGATAAAATTTAAAAATACATTTTCCTCCTTTATACCTGGACAAATTAGTAATAAAATTAAAAAAAATATATAGTTTCCTTTTTCACACCTGGTCGAAGAAGACCATTTTCTGTGACAGGAAAACTTGCAACCTTTTTCTTTGGATTAATGCCAAATTTCTTGAAGTGTCCATATTGAGATTTTCTGATCTATAAAGCAAAAGAAGGAAAGGAAAATTTGTTAATGCTATTAGAGAGGGAGGTATCATGACCTTGATCAGGTGAGGGAAATTTTTTTCAATACTGAATGCCAGATGCTGAATCATAATTAATTAAGAATGCTGGATTTTGCTAGCAAAAGAGACAAAATCCCAGCTGGAGTTGTGGTTGCTTTGGCCTTACATGATGAACATTGGAAGCTGTAATTATGGTACAAGACTCAAAGAATTGCAGTCATAAATAATTATGAGAATACATCTATTGTCTCTCTTAATCCTGCTTATGTGTCCAACACTTAGGATGAAGTGAATATTCTATTATCAGGGTGGGAATCAAAGGGGAAAAACTGTCCAATCACTCTTCTTATAGTTTTCATGGCCCTTGAGTTCTTGCATGTCCAAAAATCCTGTTTTCACTAAATTATAGCCAGAGTCTTTAGAAGTACATGTATTAGCAACCTGCTTCCAATTCTGTTCTTTTGATCTATACTTGATTGCATAATTTGTGCTCCTAATTACCAACCAAACTCTAACCAAGAACTAGTCTTAAACAATCTTCTCATGTTGCAACTAGGAAAATTTGTATATGATATTTGCAAACATGTTACTGAAATTTGCTGATTTATTGACCATTTAACTCTCACAAGTGAATAAAAAGTAACTTCTCGATAAAGAACCAAGTAGTTGATGAGTAAAGACAAACATATCAGCTAGAGTAATGATAAACTGTAACAAAAGATTCACCAAACTTATTTACAAGGAAGCGTATTATAGCACCGGAAAGGTACAATCATGAATCAGATTATAGGAAGTTACTTTACTCACATTATACAGCTGTGTTTCTTCTACTGCTCCAACCTGAAGCTCTGTTGAATCATCTCTACCACCGAGGTCTCTGCTGATTCTTGTTGCAACAACTTGACAGTCCTTGATCTTTGAATAAATGTTGAAAAGTGAAAAACTACTGCAATCACTCTGTTCAATCATGATTCGTATATAATGCAACATATCATGTACTTATGTATGAACTGCGGTTATGAAACGGTCAGTGGTTCGAGTCCCGTACAGGCCTGAAATTTTTTTCAGGTCTGATTTTCACTATTGCTCAAATAGTGCTTTACTGCGAAGGATCGTGCACATATACGTTTCATAACCGCAGTTCATACATATGTTTCATATGTTTGTTGTTGTTTGATTTATCATCTACGGGTTCATGTCGAATTAATTTGATGGCCTGCTCTCAGTTGGCTTGTTAGCTCAATTGGTAGAGCGCTGCACTAGTATCGCAGAGGTCAGTGGTTCGAGTCCCGTACAGGCCTGAAATTTTTTTTTTTTTTTTTTTTTTTTTTTTCAGGTCTGATTTTCACTATTGCTCAAATAGTGCTTTACTGCGAAGGATCGTGCACATATACATATCATGTACTCTTACTTCAATTCTGACCCCCAATTTCTTTGGGTCTAGGTCACCCAAATAAATCAATTTTTGTCTATTATTCTTCCTTTCAAATTCTTTGTGTCCTAATGATATGACGTTATGCTTCAAAACCAAAATAGTTAATGGTGTAGAATAAGAAAAAGTAACAGTAGAGCCTGCAAATAATACAGGCTCAGTAACTATGCAGTGGTATGCATAGCAAATGAGCCTGTATCAGTATCTGACGTTAAGAATGACTAATTATAAGTGTATGCGAGTGTTGCTTACCCCTCATATTTTTGTCAAGTTTCTTACAAAGATTTCTCATTACCATCATCATGGATATATATATTTTTTATTATTATTATCCTTATTATTGTAACTATTAACAATATCGATATCATTATCATTTCAAACATATCTGTGTCACCAACTGTAAACATCTTCTGTGTCATGTCCTCCCACTAAAACAACATATTAATTTAAGAAAAAAAAAATCACTGTACATAGTTCCGAGCAACTTCAGAATACCCGTCCACATCATTTACATGTGTCGGGAGGCTTTGAAGAATGAGGCATAACACAATAGACGCTATTCTTATTTAATGACATGTAAATGAGTGGCCGGGTATTCTGAAGTTTAGCCCATAGTTCATACATACTAATACTATCATCATCATCATTATTATCATTATTACTGGTTGTAAGTAATCATTATTATCATTACTGGTTGTAAGTTTCTAATATAATAGCCAGAGGGGTGAAAAAGGTAAATTGAATTAAAATAATAAGCCGTTATTACCTCAACCAGGGTGACAGGCTTCCTTGTTCCATCCTTGAGCCACAAACAAGACATTCCCAACTTTACTCCTACCAACCCAACTCGTTTAGAGTCCGGAGTCCATTGAGCCTCCGCAGGATTTATAGACACAGGAACCCTAGATCGGATTTTTCGTGATTTCTTAATTTCTTGTTCGACATAATCTGGAGAAATAGGCTTTTTCCTGGGACCTTGCAGTAAAGTAGGTTCTACCTCATAAACTTCTAGTAGATTCCTTGGTGAATCCACCTTCGTGTCAACTTCTTCTGGCTGTGCTTTTGCACTAAAAAATCGTCTCTGTGTCGATAATACTACTCTAAAGATATTCCTGTTGAAAGCTGAGGTACCTATTTTGCGTACAGCTGAATGAGTGTTGGACAAAACCCGTAAAGTCCATCTTAGGCGAAGCGGACCACGGGAAGCCGCCATATTAGATCTCTTACTGTTTCCAGTCTTTTTCGTTCCGATCAAGGTGTCCTTGTTCTTGCTCTAGAGGAGGGGAGGGGTCTGTGGGGTTGGTTGCCTTTCAGCGCATCTAAAATATTACTTCGGACTGTATTTCCATTATTTGTTGATTCAGTAACTAACATCTTATCTCGATTTGCCCTCTTGACTGGGATGTCCATTTTGAAAAAGAACTAACTTGTGAATGGGAATTAGAGGTACTTCGTTTAATAAGTTAATATTGGCGCAAAGTGTGGTTACTAAGCGACCGCAGAGCTTCTAAACAGCTACAAAAGTCGCTTGATCAATGTTCCATGACTATGTGATGCTATAGTTACTGATTTGAAAAGGTAATTTTGCCACTTGTTGTGCAGAGAGCTTTGAAACCAAGATGTCCGCTTTTCTTAGACGAGCTTTTCGTTCGATATGGAAAGTTCTACTGGGCAATCACTAGTATTACAGTCGAATGTAACGGATATAATTGAATCTGGAATCTCGGTAAACTTGTTTCTGTTTGGCGAAAATTTGGTAGAAAAGGCTTTTAAAGAAGCCCAAGAAGAGGTTCGTGAATATCACGATAGCGAGAGTAGTTTCATTGGTGCAGGTAACTTTGTTTGTATTTGCGGTCACTGAAGTCCAAAAGAATGGAAAAGTGGAGTGAAGTCGTAAAGTTGTCATATGAACAGTAGCGATCATTGGAATCCAAGTGTTTAGTAAACAGAGTTTATTTGCCAAAGGCAATATGTATATATACTTTCAGTTTTAAAAGTTCAAATGCCTAGTTAGGAAACCAGTTAAACCACGAATACTGTGAATTAGAAAGTGATCTTAAACTTTCTTTTACCTATTGACTGCTTAAATTGAGTTGTGAGAGTACAAATTGAGAGTGGACATCTGAGACGAGTAATCTAATCTTTTTCTCATTTGTGTTTGCGATTTTCTGCACAGAAGCTTACTAAGCCTGTGTTGAGCACATCCAAAGCATTAGTTTGCTTCGTTTCGTGTTTTGATTGCTACAAATTATTCTTTAAATCAACTTTCAAATGCTGTTGTTATTTGTGAACTGAGTTTTTAGTTAATTTAGCTAATATCAGGCAAATTATTTCAATCAGGTTTTAATGAGGTCTATGGGAACAATCGATCTTGTTATGGCCGTGTTGAATCACTGTAAGATGTGGACTATCACATGCGTGAAGGGGGGGGGGAGGGTTGGGTTGAAGGGGAAAATTTCCATTGGTAGTAGTTGTTAGAAATCTATGGCATGGGCATAGGATAAATTAGATCCCAGACCTAAACATTTTTACTGAGGAAAAATGTGCTCATAGAATTGTTCACAAACTGTGGAGTTGACTTCTGTCTTTAAAACACCAGCAACACTCAATCATATGTGCTTTTATCTGTACTGTGCTGATTAAGACGCTAATTTACAAATAGTTATGACTATTCACATTCCCTTTTCATCTGTGTTACTTGTTTTCAGGTTTTATCGAATACCAAAAAGGAACAAAAAGACAGTAAAAATATCAATTGGGCCTGGATTGAAAATGGACAACTCTACTATTGCACAGACAGAAGAACAAAGAAAGGAAGCTAGTGATGATGAGTTTGATGTGGTCGATGCAGCACCAATTTCAAACTTGCCAGCAAGTAAGATAAAGATAAGTGAGAGCCCTTTGGCAGAAATGCAGAGTCAATCTAAGGATGGAAGTAAAGCACCAGACTCCATCATTCCTCAAATAGAAGTAGATACTGTGACTACACTGAGTGGTTCAAGTTCTGAAGAGGGCAATGGCAGGGAAGAGAAAAAGAAAAAGAAATTAAGAAAGAAAAAAGAAACAGGATCGGGAGGGTTAGAACAAGATGATGATGAGAATGATAAGCTGAAAGATCAGATTGATAAACTGACGAAGGAAAATGAGAAAATGAAACAGGATGTTGAAAGTTTGTCAAAGGAAAAATCATGTTTGGAGGAGAAACTGGCAGAGGAAAGTAGCAAGAAAGCAAATGAAAAAGATGAGGTGAAAGATGAACTTTATAGACTAAAGAGAGAAAATGAAAGAATGACACAAGAAATTGAAAGTTTGTCAAAGGAAAAATCATCTTTGGAGGAGAAACTGGCAGAGGAAAGTAGCAAAAAAGCAAATGAAAAAGATGAGGTGAAAGATGAACTTGATAGACTAAAGAGAGAAAATGAAACAATGACACAGAGAATAGAGAGTTTGTCAAAGGAAAAATCATCTTTGGAGGAGGAACTCAATGAGAAAAGAAGGAAAGAGAATAACAAAGATGAAGATATCAAGGAACTTAGAAATAAAATAGACAGCTTAACAAGTGAGAATGAAAATCTGAAAGCAAGAAACTCGTCCCTGGAGAAAAGCATAGAGGAAGAGAAGAAAAAAGTTGAGGTAATAATTAAAGCTGATCTAGAGGTCTGTTGATTGTCTAAAATCTGCACAGCCTAAAGTAGACTTTGTTTAAATGACAGGTTTATATGCACTATATATATTTAAGCAAGCAATGAAATTAACTCTGTCACAAAAAGGTACCTGAACCAGCCTGGGTTTCAATAACTTTTTGAAAAGGCTGCTGTCAATGATGTGATATATAGGCCTCACTGCCATGAGGCAAAACCCAAGGCAAAACCCAAACATAATAGCCTGCTCAATTAACACTAAACAGCCAGTGGTGAGAGATCTTGCAGGTGGGGCTGGAAACCAACTTCTATTGAAACCTCTGCCTAAATCCTCAAATATTAAACTCTTTGAGGCAGTAGAAGGAAATGACAGATACAAATGAATTACAAGTAGGAGCTTTCACTTTAACATAGTTCATTTGAACAGAAAATTTAACTTAAAAACAATTGCAATTAAATGGTGTCTTCTATCTTTTTTTAAGGTACATATAGATCAACTTAATCAAGAAAAAGAAGCCCACAAACAAGCTATTACAAACCAGACAGCTGATCTTCTTGAGAGTAGTAATGCTGAGGCACAAGAAAAAGATCAGCTAATTACTCAACTAAAGGAAGAAATCTCCAAACTTCAAGAACGAATTACAGAATTAGAGAAAGGCCTAGAAAATGCTCAAAAAGAAAAGGAAGAAATGATTTCTACCTCAAAAGAGGCTGTGGAACAACTACAGGCTGAGAACAGAAGCAAGGAACAACAGCTAGAGGATGCCAAGGAGGATGTGAACAGGTCACGAACTTCTTTGCGTGATCAAGAAAGGATGGCCAGTGACTTGAAAAAGGAGAATGAATCGCTTAAAAGTGAAGTGTCCTCATTGGAAGCAAAAATCAAAGAGAGCCAGGAAGAACTAGAAAAAGCTCACAAAAAGGAACAAAAGACTCAACAAGAAAACTCTACCCTTCAAACTAAACTGAACAATGCTGAGATACGTAATAGTCATCTAGAAAGTACGATGCAGAAGCTCAGTAATGAGAAAAGAGAACTGGAAGAGGTGCAGAGATCATTAGCTGAGCAGAAAATTACAAAAGAAGCTCAGAGAAAACTTCAGGAAAGGATCCGGGAGCTGGAGGAAAAGGTGATCAAAGTCAATGATGATAGAAAAAAGATCAAAGCAGACTATGAAGAGGCTGTAAAAGCTTTGGAAGCTGTTGACAAAGTGGTAGGTTGCAAAGAATATTGTAGAACCTTATATTATGCTAGAGGGTAACCCTGGGATGGTTTAGTATCCCATCCATGGGGGAGTAGAAGTACTCCTACTTGCCTCATGCTACAGAAACTGAAGTAAAGCACCCGCCTAATGGGCCAATGGGCTTGTAAACAGATTTTACCTTTATTATTACCTTTAACCCCTTAGACCCTAAAATCACATGAGTATGCAAGTTCTCTATACTGTTGTCTATGCATTCTTGTGGTACTTACCATTACAAGTTAGAAGAATTTGTCTAATAAACAAGAGCCTCTTAAGTTTGCAATCATTTCCTTCATCATGATCATGGCAACAATTTTTGAGTCAGAGGCTTGAAGGGTGGGTGCTTATTCATGGGGGGCACTTTTTTTGAGGTTGAGGGCTGTGCCACTTAAGAATGCATTTGTTGTGCAGTTACTGACAGTTCTTTTATATTTTTGCCACAGTACCGTGTCAGAGAGGATACTCTGGAAAAATACAAAGTCGATTATGAGGATGCAATGGACAAGATTAAAGAAAGTAAGCTAGTGCTGCAGCAGTATTTAAATATTATAATTAAACAAAACTTATTTTTGAATGAAATATATATGACGAGAGAATGGTACGTGTATTTGAAGCTGTAAATGATGTATTGTCTTTGATATAAAAATAATTCTTTTACATCATACATATGTAACCGTCAAATGACAACTTTAAATAGTTAGAATGTTAAAGTTTAATGATTTGATCAATGCTGTCTCAATTACAGATGAAAAGGAGATTGAAAAGCTAAAAAACAATCTTTCAAGAAATAAAGAGAAGCTTACAAGAGCTCTGGAATACAAAGCAGATCGAGAAGAACTCAAAGATCAACTCAGGAAAAGTAAACAAGCAATTGAGTTACAAAAAGAGGAAACAGAGCAGGCCAGAAAGGACTTAGATGAGGAAAGACACACCTTGAGAATGGCACAGTGAGTGGTACATCAGTTTTTATTGCACTTACAGTTGAACCAGAGCATAGATTTTCTTTCCTCTGAAGTGCAAGAACTTATTCCCCCCTCCCCCCACCCCCCACAGGCATGTGAACTTTTGAAGATTAGTACATTCCCATCCCAGGGCCAAAATTGTGTTCAAATGCCCCACCCAAGTGCTGGATTTGTTCCTAAATTTTTAGGTAGAAGGCAATATAAACCCCTGTGACTTTCTTATAGGCCATTTGTTCTGAGCCATCTGCTCGTGACAATAGTCAAGTGCCTGTGGATTGCTTAGTGGGGGATGTAGAAGCTTGGAAATTGGTCTGCACATTATGTCTAGAAACTTGTATTTAAAATGAATAATAAGAAAAGGTGTTGGGTTGATCATGCAGCCTGTTATTCTTCTTTTTTTTTTTTTTATCAGAGCCAGAGCTCAGGAGAGGGGAAGGAAAATTCAAGTATTAAATTTGGAACTCACGGAAGTCAAGGACACCTTGCAGGTTTGTTCTTTGGTATATTCTGTTTTTGTTTGTAAATATGAAAAATATTGTATCATGCTTTTTAGGTGAATAATTATTTTCTAAAATGTTTCCCTTTTCATTTTCCATTTACATTACTCATGATGTTCATGACTATACTTTAGATTGCCAGGAATGTTATTGATGAAAAAGAAAACAACATGAAAAGTTTAAGGGAAAGTTTGGAAACTGAGAAAGAATTGAGGGTCAAGCTGGAAAAGGTAGGTCAGGCTTACAAGCAATTTGTTTATTAACAGTAAAAATGTAGCAATGACCAGTCAATTTTAGAATTGAAAAAAATACGAACTGACAATTTTCCATTTTCAACAGGAACTAGACATTAAGTCACATATTGAGAAGAAACTGAAATTTACAGAAGAAGAGAAACACAGAGTTGAATGTCGGTTGAAAAATACTGAACTGGAGTTGAAGGAAACTGAGAAAAGTCTGGAACAATCAAATAGCAAAAAAAGAGTAAGTTAAGTTATAAGAAAGCGTATCGTGTACCAGAATTGAATAGCCCTGTCCAACCTCCCCTCCCCTCCCCCCATAAAAAAGATGGAACATAGTGTTATGTGGCAGCCTCAAAAAGTGCACTGCCAAAGGCCAAGACAGTCTTTTTCATTTCATCTCAGCCTTCCACGCAGGCTACGCTGTCAGCAGTGTGGCATGAAAACTTTATGGTAGTCTATAAATTTTAGGAAATAATTTGAGTATATCAACAAAGTTGAAATGGTAAATTGGCCACCGTTACGATTATAAAAGCTGACGTTTCGAGCGTTAACCCTTCGTCGGAGCGAAGGGCGAAGGGCTAATGCTCGAGACGTCAGCTTTTATAATCGTAACGGTGGCCAATTTACCATTTCAACTTTGTTGATATATTCAAATTATTTCGTTACCCCCACCGACGCAGCCCCAAACAGTTTCTTTAGAAACTATCAGCCTTTATTCATTTATAAATTTTACGGATTAGAGACGTTTCATGTTTTGCGGGAACAAAATTTTGCAAATCAAGATGATACACTGTAGCAATTTCTACAAGGAAGATAATGTTTGCGATATTCTGTTTAAGCAGTGGAACATTTGAAAGGAAAGATGCGTAATATTTTTTACACTTTTTAACTGGTCGAATATTACAGAGTGGGCCTACATGGTAGGAGATCCATAGATGGATATTACGAGTGAGTCAGAAGATAAAGACAATGACATGACAGACTCCTGATTTTTCCCACTGAGCTTCTTCCGACTTGATTGGGCCGTGGGTCGAACATTTTTGCAGCTTTTTATGTTTCGCGTTCTTTTTTTTGGTTGGAACTTAATTATCGTGGGGATCGAAGACTCCAAAATCTGCAAAAATCGAGGGCTGCAAATTTTTTTGTTACTCGGTATTTATTTACTATGATATCTCAGTAATAATAATAATGATAATAATAATAATAATAATAATTTAATATTTATATTGCGCAAATTAACATGTGAATATGATCAAATGCGCATCACAATATTTTTCGGGGGACTTTGGCCGGACTGCATCAGCAGTTTACAAACAATCGAAGGAAACTTATTTGAAGATGCCCCCTCCCCCTCCAATTCTCAGCTTATTCTTGCAAGTGTACCATTGCTGTTTGCACAAAATCCAGACAATCTCTTTGTCTGAATCTTTTTTCCTTATAGGAACTGGACCAGAACATAGAGAACTTAGAAAATGAGAAGAAGCAACTTAACAGTGAACTCGAAGGAAAATCAGCTGAAATGACAACCTTGAATGGACGCATCAAAGAGCAAGATAAAGATCTGGGTGACAAGTTAATGGAAATTGTACGGCTTCAAAGCGAAAATGATGACCTATGCGACCAGCTGGAGGAAGTATTGATATCTTACCAGAATGACCGCGACTGGTGGAAGCACAGAGCTGATAAAGTTTTGGGGTAATTGTGAATATGAATAAAACCTGCTATTGAAAAATCGTTCAACCATAACCATTTCAGCAAGGCAAGTGTTTCAGGGCAAATCTACCTCTCTTACCCTGTTGCCTTCAGTGTGATTCCCTGACCGGTTTTCACTGTGGAGATTACATTTCAATTTGCATGGGGAATAGCGCAGCAGCCCTTGTTATCGCATAGTTTTTTGAGTCATGGAGTCCTCTTTGCGCAGCTCCTAACCACTCCAAGAGAAGGGGAAAAAATAGAAAGAAACGAATGAGACTGATGAGGAATTGCTCAACAGCCAGGTTCATGAGCAATATTATTCAAAACGGCGGCATACGTAGTCTAAACTCTTCCAATTTCAGCGGAACGAAATGTGTCAGTCAGATACTACACATCAAGTTCACATAAATGACGATCGATATGGCCAATAATGCCTCGCACTTGAAATTTACCTCTATATATCGCGTGGTGTTCGTCAAAATTCATTTTGAGGTAATTGTAAAAGTTCAAACTTACCAAGAGGACAGTCTATTTACTCGTGTCTGAATTTGTTTTCATTGTGTTTTCTGTTTCGTTCTTCAACAGTCGGCAGATATTTTGGGGAGCTATTCTTCAATTTTACCCTCTATTTTTACCACATTTGAAGAAAATTTTTAACCGATAAGCACGTGTTTACATGTTACGAATTTAAAACACGTATCATAATTTCTTGTATAATTTCCAGAAGATGTCGATGACACCTTGTTTTTGGGTTATACCTCTCATTAACTGATACGCACTTACAACAGACAAGTTGGATCAAAGTCCACAGCTGAGCAGCTACGTACCTACCCCTCCCCTAACAAAAAAAAAACCAGTCAATTGATAACAACTTTGTGTTGATGTTGGAGTGAGATTTATTGATAAGAGCAATGGCTGAATTTGAAAAAAAGTGACAGCAATTCTATAGAAGGGAAAAAACCCCTCACTGTAATCTGTAGGTGTTTCAGGGGTTTTTTTTTTACAAACACCTTTCCTTGCAGGAAGAGGCCTAAAAGTGCCCCACCCAAGAGGAGGCCACGCGGTGAATTTCAAAATGGCGGATCAAGTTTAGCTCGTAGACGGTTTGGTCACAAAATGGGTCCACCGCGTTTGAACCAAAGTTACATTAACAGCTCGCATAAGGTAAACAAAAATCAATGTTAGTCTGACTTTGGAGTGTCATAAAAATAATTTCATAGCAATCAGATCAGCCAATCAGAAAGAGTGAAATAATCTCGCAAGAGGTCCTTTAGAGTTAAAACAAATTGTATTTAAGTTGCCAGTGATATGGAAAAATGCCAGTGATCAAGTCGAGACTAGGGTCAGCTTTGCATTTGTTTGTTGCAGAAGGTGGTGTTTCAGAGGGTAACCTTTTTTAGACTAATGACAGAGCGAAATAAAGCAAAGCCTTAGCGATCTTGCATATCCTGCAGAGTAGGTGTAATTTTGGAGAGCGAGTGTGCAGTATTTTCATAGCGAAAATTATGGCCGTAATCTTTTATATTAATGGAAGCGGAAGGCTGGAAAAATAAATTTGTACCAAGGGGGTGAGCGACAGATCGACAGTGAAAAAATAAGGAGGGGTGCTACTGTGCTACTGTCGACTCTAACTCCAAATTAAACATGGCCGGTTGACAAAATGATCGCGCGCTTCGTAACGTTAACCGCTTGCCCTAATAAGACGCCTGGTTTGAATTTGCCTTGGCTGCAATTGAGAAATGCTCCAGCAAAAAAAATTCAGGAAGAGGTTCGAATTAAATATTTAATTCTGTGGCGGTAGATTGGACCAATGAGACCTGCACCCGCAGGAGAAGAACAGACACCTCAAATCATAAACGGAGATCTTGCTGACGGCAGCCCAGGACATCTTTCAGCACCGGAGACCACTCCCAGACCTCCAAGTGGTTCTCTTCCAAACAAGCCGAGACCAAAACGTCCCATGTCGTCATATGGTGTCAGGTCACACACACCTTCGCCGGTTTGGTCGCGTGATACGATAGGATACCACAGTGATATGGGTGGTATTTCGGAGGGGACTGGTCTCAATGGCTACGATGCTGATGATGAAATTTTCTCTTCGGGTGGTGTTCACAAAGGAGACAAAGTTATGATACAAAGTAGAGTAACCGGTAAGAAGTGATAGATGTGAATGTATTACTATTTTCTGTCCCAAGCCTCTAGCGGTTTCGTTGTTTGTTTTCGCAGTTTCAAAGTGTACGCAAAATCTCCAGTTGTGCGTGCTAAGACGTTAATTAAGATTCTATAGCACATCACGATTAGGACTTTAAACAATTTTTTTCAGCGAATCATTGACGGCAAGATATGGTTTTGGTTTCCTTAAGCGCTGAAGTTTAAACTTACGCGGACACAAGGGGCCCGATCCTAAGGATAAAAACGTAGCTGATATAAGTCATCTTCATGAGATATCACAAACCAGACTTAATACAAACAATTCTTCATTTGACTCTGATGATGACTTCCTCTCAGGTTATGAAAACGTCTGTCGTTACTACTAGCAACAGCCCTTTTCAAGACTATTCTAACCCGGACGACCAGAGTTCGCCATCATCTGATGACTTATTTGTTGTCTCTCTCTCTCTCTTTAAAGGAGAAGAAAAGATGAACTTGACAGGAATGGTGAAGTACGTCAGTAAATTTGGCAGTGGGGGAAGTATATTCGTGGGACTTAAAGTTGATCACCCAGGTAAAGAAGCACGGCTCCCGGGCACTCTTTTCTTGGCTGTATTGAATGGCCGCATCCAATAGATGAAGACTATTACACATGTTTACACTTCCAATTTTGAAGTCCCCGGAGGTTGACAGCTCATGAACTTCAGGTCTGTGATTCAGTTCTGAGAAATCCGAACTGAAACTTTAACCTGTAATTTTGCCTGTTCTTGCCACATACAAGCCCTTCATCTGTGCATTTCATCTGTCCTTCGCAGTTCTCCCATACTCTGGGGCCGCGTTTAAAAATGAAATAGAACGCAAGATCTGAGGTTATTTCAGTCGGCGTAAAAACCTTATGAGTGCAGTATTAGTAAAAAGCAGTTTTGTCGGGTTCAGTTGTTGGCCATGGGTGAAGCTGATCGCGTGAATTGGTAGTGTTGAAAAAAAAAAATACCTCCATGTTTCTTTCGAACTTTTTTTCCCTTGTCTCTCTAATCTTGAAACCTTTTATTTCCAGGTGGGTTTGGTGGCCAAGAATATAGCAGAGTGAGACTGTCAGACATACATGCTGTTATGAATCCTCGGGTAGGTACTTTTGAATTTAGCAAGCATTGTTTCGTTGTTAGTTTTTCCTCGATGATTCATACTGCAAGCACAAACTACTCCATTATCGGTTCCATTAACTTGAACTGCCAAGGATACAAAAAGGAGGTCATAATTCGTCACTAGTGAATGGATAAAAAAAGGACTAACAAAAGCTTTGGGAAGTAAGCATTTAGTTCGACTTAGCGCGGGATGTTGGAGTTTTAAAGGGCACATTCATCAATGGGCTACAGTTAAATGATAGGGTATAATGTTCATGTACTCCAAACACGATAACATGTGTTCCTTTTTAACAGTTACGTGTTTTGCGCGTGCATTTTGTAAGCTTGACATAAACACTACACGCGCGTTTCACGTGCATGTGATAGCGCAGTACGTGTAAATAGTTCAGTACTCAATAATGAGAAATCTTAGTAATATATATATATATTTTTGTTTTTTGTTTTCAGACTCGCAACTACTCTCGCATCAGACCTTTGACATTTGACTGAGTGCTATACCTAGCACACTGTCAGCCAGTCCTATCCAGGACACCATGAATCAATTTTAATCTGGTTCCATTGCATGACCGCAAGTCGAACAAAGAAATAAGCACGTACAATCGTCAGTGTTGTCCCTTTGCACCCTAACATCAGTATCCATATTCTTCATACTGCTCTCTGCATATTTCCTTTGGTGACTGACAAGGAGAATTTGTTTAACAATCAAAGCTTTTTAGGTTGGCGATCATTTCCTTTATTCTCGTGACCTTAATGAATGATTTAGCAATATTATTACACGACTCGGGCAGTCAGAGGGCCAATAACTAATATCAACCAATCAAAATTCTCTGTTACCGGTCAATATTCTCTCAGTATTGGACCGGGCACGGTCCCGAATGATACCGCACTTGTGTCCCTTTGAACTTCAGTCGTGTAATAAATCTCTTATTAACCAAGCTTGCTCGGGACCGTACTGGAAGAATATCGGCCCTCGGTCTTTTTTGTACGGACCTCGCCGCGCTCGGTCCGTGCTGTCAAGACCTCGGGCCGATATTCTCCCAGTACTGCCCTCGCGCTCGGTTAATAAGATATATGTATTGTAAGGAGAACTTAGATGCTGATCACTGTAAGGGTTAAACGGGCTAAATGGGCATTTCTTTTCTCTTAACTCACACTAACCTTCCTCACAGACGCTAAGAAAATAATTAAATTATTTTTTTGAATTTTTTCGCTAGATATATTCATCCACAGATGACAATGATTACTTATATACGATTGTCTTAATTATTCATGCATTTTAATGTTTTCTCACAAAAAAATTATTCTTTGGTAAAGCAAATTTGACAAAAATCCGCATATCGTTATTATTATTATTATTTTATTATTTATTTTTTGGTATATTCTAGTTTTTGTGTAGTAGAGCTTTCAATTATAAAATGACCAACGATTTGAACATTTTTTTTTCTTACCAAATATCTTAAAACAACGAGTGTTTTTAAATTTGTACGTGTATATAGCGCCGGATAATTTGATGGACTTTCATACAGCCGCGTGGTAGTTGTAAACGTCTAAAGTATTTTTCTAGCTATTATAAATCGTATAAAAATACATTTAACTTTCAACTTGATTTTAAAATACCCTAGATAAGTCATACAAGTAAGAGATATTAAAAATGTGTTACGTCACGCTTGTGTACTGTTTACTGAATGATTTCCAAGGGTAAGGTTTATCGAAGGAGTTCTCGTGTAATGATCAAATAATTAGACTAAACACGAATCTAAATTGATATCAAAGACACCAAAGTGGCTCCAGTGATAACAGTTCTTTCTCGAACTTGCGTTAAGAAAATAACTTGGTAATGGTGGTATTTGTGTCAATAACGGCGCGCAAAGATGGAAACAGCGCCGTTTGAAAGGCTCCATTTTGAGTTGAAAGCTTTGTCTTGACTCTGACAGCTCTACTTATCCTTGAGACTGTAAAGGACGTAAAAGGAGCAATACTCCAACTACTTACTTTTCAAGAGTGAAAGCAAGTACGAATGTAACAGCGGATATGGACTCTCGAGGGTCTGAATCCGCTAGAACAACGGTTATGAAAGGTAAACACGACAATACTGAGGAGTAACCTAGGATGAAATGAAAATCTGTCCACGATGTAGAAGCAGTACTCGTTGTCGCTTCGTGCTTTATAACCACTATACGGTCCGCTCTTTTGCTAGCCTGTGTACAGCCGCCCTTTACCCTGCAAAAGAAAACGTAAAGAGGCTAACGCTAAGGTTAGACCCTCACCGATTTTCTTTTGGAGGGTAGGGGGCGGTTGTACACAGGCTACTATTCTGCCTTTCCCCTTTCACGGCTAGGCTAGTCAGATGCGACAGATTGTTAGAGAACATTACTTTTTCTAGCCATGTCTTACCGAAGTCAATCATTCCTTAACTGCACAAAAGAGGAAAGACTAGTGTGTCTGACAAATGAGGTAACTTTAATAAAAGAACACATACAATAGGCAGAGTCTGATACTTTAAAGAGGGCAACACAATTTTATTGATGAAATCATTTGGCACATGTAAAGTTATCAAGTAACAAATTTTCTTCCTATTTCTGCTTTTCTTCTTGGTATTGGTAATGAAGTTTGGCCACATCTGTTTGAGAAACCTTGATCCATCCATTCTGTCTCATATGGTACACTGTTGAAAAAGGAAAAGAAAAAGACAGTTGACATGAATTAAATTAGCCTGCTATTTGAACTCGTGTTACAACTTTGCACTTATGTTACCTGAAAATGCACTTATTTTTAGCCAAGAAGAAGCACATAATGTTTTCACGTCTATTATTACTATTGAAATTTGGAAGTCATGTGGACAGCCCCATTTGCTTATTATACAAAAATTAGTCCAAATGCCCTAGATACAAACATTTCTTACTATTCCCATGTTCCAAGGCGTGCTATCCCTGGGAGGAAACTTTTTTAATGGAAGGGTGGGGGGGGGGGGGAACAAGTGGGTCAAGGAGAATTTTTCCCTCAATATTTTGTTAGCAATGCCATAATGAACAACTAGTTTAATAGGAGTATTTTTTTGTTGTTTCAAGGAGTTGGGTAAAAGGGAGAGTGAAAGCATGCCAAAGGTAATGGCATTCCAGGTCAGTGCTTTAAATTCCCCAGTTGCTACATTTTGTATAGAGAGTTTTCAACTGATGTTTTGAAATCAACACATTCTCCTGTGTATACTCACAGTTCACCACTCCTCCACTGTATGCATCTCTGTGAGTGGCATGGTAAATGGCTCTCTGACCCAGGTCATAAGCTTCTTCAACACTCAAGTCGTACTTATAGCCACTGTCCAATACACCATAAGCATAGGTGGAGCCAGAGCCAACAGAGAACATGTCATTGGACAGGCGAGTGCCATCACTATCAACATAGTACAGACCTGGCCCCTAAGATAATTAAGGAAAATGTTTATTCCTTTTTCCCAGTGAGCATAGTAATTAATCCTGCAATCTGCCCAGTTCTTCAAATGGTCTAGGTTTCCTATTTCTGTCCATGGTCACAGTAAAACTTGAATAGGTTTTTGTCCATGTCTTTGAAAAAATTGAGACAGCTTCCTGTACATAAATTTAGGCTTTACAGGATGAAATTATCTGCTTCACAGAGTCACATAGCCATGAATGGCATAGCAAGGGTACATCTTATAGTAAAGTTGTCATAGAAAATAAGAGACAGAAATAAAAGGCAGAACCAAAGAAAATAATGTACACCACTAATGCACAAACAGCCAAGTAACTCACTCTTTTATCCCAGCCACAGATCATGGTTCCCTACAAAATAACGATTACATAAAAAAGGTTCTCAAGAAACAATGCAGACATGAAAGTGAACTATGTAACTATCTATCTTATTTTTTTTAAGTGTGCAAATGATTTTTATCGAGCTTTGCTTGTTAGTCAAAGGACCATGACTTTTAGCTAGTTGCAACCTTTTTCAGCTGGAATATATAGGTGCTTTGGATATACCGTAAGTTGTACTGTTGTAAACCATGGAATGGTGATAAAAGATCTATTACAGTTTACTTCTTCTATGTACTTGGTAGAAGTTAAGATTTGCCAGTCAAATTATTTGGGCCAATGATTCAGCTGACCATTGCAGGTTGGTTAATACTCACCATGGAGAGGCCCATGCCTTTGTAATTGTACACCATGTTAGCAAGAAGCTTAGAGGCAGCTGCCACTGATATTCTCTCTTTATTGCGCAACTCATAAATCCTGCATAGTTGGTGTAAATCAAAATATCATACTTCAGTTTCATGATAAAATCATTTGCTCAAAATTTACTCCCAGGCCACTTTTAAACAAAACTCTTCTCAAAGCTTCTTGTATTCTTGAGTCTATTTAACAAATATACCACGAGTGTGCATTGGATATGAGATGATAGATAGCCAACGAGGCGCGTAGCGCTGAGTTGGCAATAATCATCTCATATCCAACAAGCGCGAGTGGAATAATTGTTTTATTAAAAACATTAAATTAAATTATTAAATTTTATTAAAACATTTTTAGCTCCCTTTTAATTTTAAGCTGACACGTACGCTTACCATATTTGTAGATTATGGTATATTGGCTGATATACCATAATGGCTAAACCAATAAAAGGTCTTGACTTGCATTATCCAATAATCTAGTTTTTAATAATCTTGATTAAATTTACAAGTTTGCTCTTTGAATGGGATTTTTAGAGACTTGGGCTATTTCAACATAATTTTGCCACTTTTAATAACCCATTAACACCAAAGCTAAAACACCTGTTAAAGGTCTTTTATTAGACACAGTTTAAAATTTTTTTTTTTCATAGAAGTTGATTGAGGTGATCTTTGTTGACTTCATATCTTGTACAATGAAAATGCAATCAATCAATCAATCAATCAATCAATAATCTTTATTTATACACGATAAGTATTTAAAGCGACACTTTGCTTGTAGTGATTATTTAATAAACACTATGTAAAATTCAGTTTTTCAGTTTTCTGTTGTTGATTTTTACTCCAATAAACCTAGTTTAACAAAGATTGTTTTGATAGTGTGAACGGGGCATAAGACTATCTAAATCAAGGTTATTTCATTTACATGGAATGATGAAGTTCATGGCTATTGACAAAAATAAAAATAAACTTTTATAATCATATAGCAGATGTTATGGTTATTCACCACTGTTTGGCGAACAGAAGCATCACTTTAACTATTACAGAAGTCTTGAATCTTTCACTCCCAAAATCTAAATATTGATTCTCCAAACTGTTTGTAACATGTTTCTTATGTTTTCAGATCAGAGAATTTGGTGTTAAATTGAAGAATTTCCCTTAGTTGATATTTTCCTTACCTCTCCTTCCCTACCCACTTAAAAATGCATCAATGTTGTAAGGACGAGTTAATTTTTGGTCACTCCTAAGAGTGTAACAGTTAACCACCCCAATCAAACACAGATTTTTAATACCTGCATTGTTTGGCAAGAAGTCTCTCCCAAAAAGAGCAGTCAGCGGCACCTCCAGCCATTGTCCCAAGAAGATATGGATTGATTTCAATCACTTTTTTCACTGTCTGTGAGGCTACACAATAGTGCAATAAGAGGATGTCACAAATCTAAAGGACAACTCCTCCAGGAAAGACTAATTATTGAAAGCAAAATAACTTGCAATGGAGATTGTAATGAAAAATCGCTGGTACCATAACATTTTGCATGACACTCACTCAAGAGAGAGTTATTCAACTCATGGAAAAAGCAACTTACCTATGTAGGATCCAGCTGTTGCTCTTGAGTCAACTGCTACGATAACACCATGTTGGAATTTAAAGGCCAAAGTAGTTGTACCATGATCAAAATGGATCTTAACATCGCTTTCTCCATTGGAAAAAGGTCTCAAAAACTCTACAGGCTAAAAATAATGAAAAATAATTTCCTTCAGGAGGAAGATTATGATTTGTTTTTACTGCTGTGTAGGTTATTGACAAGTGAGGCAAAGTCCAATTTTTTTATAACTCTGCTGTTATAATCATATTTACATGTTGCATTTTTTATAAAAGTGGACTTAATACAGGCTGTATCTTTCATCAAAAAATTGGATGTATGTTAAGAGTTTGACATGTTGCTCAGGTTCTACATGACTCAATTGCTATCCGCACAAACGTTTTCTGACTGAACTTAAAAATCTTACCCTGACAAAATGAAAGGGAATTTCACTAACGTTTAGTTGCAATAGCGTTCTCTTCTACGCTGCTTTTAGAGGCTAAAAACTTATCAAGCGCTATAAAAACTAATAGGGCCATGTTTTGTAACTTCATCTATCAAAATTTCTCGCAACTATTCTATATATTGGAAATAGTTCAATTCTCATTTCGCACCTCTGGCACGTGGACAAATGTCAGAAAAAAAAAAGGCTCTTTTATGGACGATATAATCATATATCTCTGAAAAAAACCAAAGTCTCTGAGATTGAAATTGATGCATACCATTTCAGAATCAAGTAAGTTTGATTTTTTTTCTAAACTGAGTACTTTTTAGGGACCAAATCTATCCAAGCTGGGATGCGACTTTGTCTATGAGTAGATGACGAAGCATATTTGTCAAGAAGTATTAAATTATGGACTTACATCTGTTCCAGGAGGAACAGCAAATCGGCAGTCATTCAAAAAGTTTGCTGATAGATCCCTGGTCAATTCTTCATCCCTTGATCCTCCCTTTCTTTGTCCAAAAATATCATTCAAAGACAGATTTCTGTAACTTTGAGCTGCTGCCTGTACCGCCATTTTGGTCTTCCCGATATACTTTGCGATCCTAATTCCCGTAACATAATCGTTCGGAGAGGGGTGGTGTTCATATGCGTCCGTGTTCCGTTTTAAATAGGAAATGGAAAATAAGCGAAAAAGTAACAAATTCATATGAGATACGCCAATAATCGATTTTTTTTTCTAAAATTTTCAAAAATTCAACATTAAATAAGATTGTCTATGCTAAAATACGATCTATATCTCCCCTCCAGCTCCCTGTCGATGATAGGGAAACAAGGGAGAGGGTAGTTTTTCATGTAAGACAACGTGTTGAGCCATCATGGGAGAAAGCAACAGTTTCCTATGGCCGTTTAAAACTATTTTCATAACAGGAGCCAATCGGGGTATCGGATTAGAATTAGTCAAACAATTTCTAAGCCTCTCTCATTCTCCAGAACACATCTTTGCCACCTACAGAACACTAGAGACGGCCTCAGAACTGAAATCACTTAGCGAAGTCAACACGAAACTTCACATGGTACAACTGGACGTCAACAACATCGAGAGCTTCGATGAAGTTGTTTCAGAGGTGGAAAGCGAATTAAAGAATCACGGTTTGGATTTGTTGATAAACAACGCTGGAATTATGGATAGGAGTAAACTAGATGCTGTCACTGCAGAAGGCATGATCAAAGTTTATAAAACCAACGTCGTTGCTCCGTTGATGTTGAGTAAAGCATTCCTGCCCCTTCTTCGCCGTTCAGTATCTCAAAGAAACAGTGAAAATTCTTCCAAGACTTTCATTGTGAATATGTCATCTGGAGCTGGCTCTATAGCAAATAACACATGGAGTACGATGTACCCATATCGACCGAGCAAGGCGGCACTGAACATGATCACAAAGTCTCTAAGCGTTGACCTGGCTGGCGAGGGAATCATGGCAGTTGCGTTACATCCAGGATGGGTTCAAACAGACATGGGAGGATCAAATGCTTCGCTGACAATTAAGGAATCGGTTGATGGGCTGATTACCGTCATCGGTTCTTTAGACGAGTCGAAGAATGGAGGATTTCTGGATTATACAGGCAAAACATTACCTTGGTAGAACGATTAAGGACAGGACAGGCCAGGCCAGCGGGGAATAAGTGTTGGTAAAACCAAATAGTAACAGTAGTGCTGATGGCGTCTCTGGGAGATGATGTATCTTCCAGCCATATTGACGAAGATAATTTCTTCTGGAACTCCGGGCGACCGTGACAGTTACTGAGTTAGTTAATGAGGGGCTTCTGTAATAGGCTTCAAGCCCCGCTTTCATGTGAATTTAATCGCTCATTAAAATGATGGTCTCTCAAAAGTTTTGCCTTCCTTCATTCATACAGCATGGAAAAAGGTTAAATAGGAAGGGGTAGCTCTTTCAGATAACACTTAGGAATTAGTTTGATTGTTGAAATAATACGTTTTTCTCTTCGTGATTGTGCAGTAAAGAACGCGCAACTCGTACAGCCAGTCATATGATAAGTTATACCAACAGCGACAAAACCAAAACTCTCTTAAATTCCCTGCAGCTCAAGGGGCTTTTCTGTAGATTTCAGTTGTACATTGTGAAAACTCGCATTTTTTTTCTGATTGGCCGTCGCAACTTCTCATCATTTTCATTCACAAAAGTTCGATATTTTACGCTGGTGGCTCGTGAGTGACGTTCAATTGTGCGAGGTAGTTGGGAGTTACTACAGAGTGTAATTATGTTGATGCTGGCTGAGGAATCGTTACCACCTAAATATGAACCTTTCTAAGAATTGTATTTTCCCGCATTTCTGCAAACTTGTCAAGTCGGGGAAAACTGGGAACTAGTCATAAGACTCATCCACGTCTACGGCACTTTCTTTATTCGAGTTAGAGTTGTGAGTTCTAGCATGGCGGGTTCGGGAAACTACAGCGATCAGGAAAAGGCTCTAGAGTACGTTAAATCACTCATCAGACCTTTCCCAGATTTTCCTATACCTGGAATCATTTTTAGGTAAGTTTGTTACTTAAAGTTAGATATGCAAATATGCTTAGAGAAGATCACTCATGCGGCAAACAGCACCTGCATCCCGTGAAATGTGACTAATTATGGAGAATTTTGAAGGATACTTCTACGTTTTGTTTCGTTTCGTTGGTGTGGTTGTCCACGAGGCGAAATTCTTGCATAAGATGATGAATTGGCTACTCTAGTAAACTTAAAACTGTCAATCTCGAAACAACATTGTAAACTTTTGAAACATATGTGTGAACTGCGGTTATGAGACGTATATGAGAACGATCCTTCGCAGTAAAGCACTATTTGAGCAATAGTGAAAATCAGACCTGAAAAAAATTTCAGGCCTGTACGGGACTCGAACCACTGACCTCTGCGATACTAGTGCAGCGCTCTACCAATTGAGCTAACAAGCCAACTGGGAGCAGGCCATCAAATTAATTCGATATAAACCCGTAGATGATAAATCAAACAACAACAAACATATGAAACATATGTGTGAACTGCGGTTATGAGACGTATATGAGAACGATCCTTCGCAGTAAAGCACTATTTGAGCAATAGTGAAAATCAGACCTGAAAAAAATTTCACTATTGATTTCACTTTGATTTTCACTATTGCTCAAATAGTGCTTTACTGCGAAGGATCGTTCTCATATACGTCTCATAACCGCAGTTCACACATATGTTTCATATGTTTGTTGTTGTTTGATTTATCATCTACGGGTTTATATCGAATTAATTTGATGGCCTGCTCCCAGTTGGCTTGTTAGCTCAATTGGTAGAGCGCTGCACTAGTATCGCAGAGGTCAGTGGTTCGAGTCCCGTACAGGCCTGAAATTTTTTTCAGGTCTGATTTTCACTATTGCTCAAATAGTGCTTTACTGCGAAGGATCGTTCTCATATACATTGTAAACTTTCTTTCGATTGTGTCCAACCAGTTCCAGATGAGCCACAGGTGACCCAAGCTCTCTCACAGGCTCTTTCTCAGTGAATAATTAAAGAGTTTGTATAGTGGTTTAATTGGACTTGCTTTTGAGCTCAGTAAATGTAAAGTTGTGTGAATTAATCAAAGAAATAAAGTCTTACCTTCATAGAGAGTAGTCTGTGTTGTTCTCCTTGCGATTTGAGACCGTTTTGATGTGTTTTAGCTTGACGCCCAAAATTACCGTGCATAAAATACGGGAAGGTCAGAAACTTCTGTTGACACATACTTGCCAAAATCGCTCGAAAACAACACTTAATACTTTCCCTCAAATCAAAACTCGGCAGCACGAAAGCCAAATAGTCTCCCTTTAAGTTCACCAAAAAAAATCCCACAAAAGTCGGTTTGTCAAGCAACCAATCCAGTGAGAATTTCAAATTAACGGTCGTTCGGAATTCTTCTAATGCATGGAAGGAACTTGTTGTGCAGCTGAGAGACTGTTAATGCGCGTCAACCTGGACAACAACAACAACAACAACAGCATTTATTTGAACACGATAAAAAAATTCAGCAAAAGCTGATGTGGTCGTGATGTGGACCGTAGTCAAATCTCTCTCAATGGGTCCTCCCCATAGTCTTCCAACACCAACTCTTCACACATACCAAGGTACCCCGGGTAAGAGGATATTAGTAAAAATCCATTGAAAACAGTGAAGATGGACGGTATCAACGATCTAGTCAAGTCGATGAGTTTACCCGGGGTACCTTAGTATGTTTGAGGAGTTGGTGTTAGAAGACTATGGGAAGGACCCGTTCACAGAGATTTGACTAGGTTCCAGGTTGACTGCGCATTAACGGGCTCTCAGCTGCACAACAAGTTCCTTCCATGCATTAGAAGAATTCCGAACAGCTGTTAATGTGAAATTCTCGCTGGATTGGTTGCTCGACGAACCGACTTTTGTGGGATTTTTTTCGGTGAACTTAAAGGGCAACTATTTGGCTTTCGTGCTGCTGAGTTTTGATTTGAGGGAAAGTATTTAAGTGTTGTTTTCGAGCGATTTTGGCAAGCATGTCTCAACAGAAGTTTCCGACTTTCCCGTATTTTATGCATGGCAATTTAGGGCGTCAAGCTAAAACACATCAAAACGGCCTCAAATCGCAAGGAGAACAACACAGACCACTCTCTACGAAGGTAAGACTTTATTTCTTTGATCATTTCACACGATTTTACATTTACTGAGCTCAAAAGCAAGTCCAACTAAACCACTATACAAACTCTTTAATTATTCACTGTGAAAGAGCCTGTGACAGAGCTTGGGCTACTTGTGGATGAGCCGGTCAAAATTTTCACTAAATTGAAAGTAACGCACACACATTTTTCATCATTCGATCTCCTGGTGTAACATGGAGATGGGGATTTTCCGCCCATGAAAAAATCACGGAAACATTTCCAAAAAACACCATACTATTCCAAAACAAAGCTGTAGTCTCAAATGCAATCTGCGGTTGCAGTAAGTTTTCTGTTTTGTTTTCTCCATCCAGGAACTGAATGCATAATGAAGTATGAAACTGCGGAATCTTACGAAAGTCACAACAAAATTTAAACTTGAATGTTTTTTCCCTGTAGGGACATCTGCCCTGTTTTATATGATTGCAATGCACTAAGAACAGTTACTGACATCTTAACTGAGCACATAAAGGCAAACTTTACAGACATTGATGCTATTGTGGGTAAGTGTTGAAAACTTCTTATGTCAGAACTTAAGTAAGTAAAAGTTTCTCCAGCATTCTAATTGCACAGTGTTAGTCAGATCAGGGGATGCAACATGTTCAGACAAACAATAGTGGATTCTTACGTATGATAAATAGCGCTATCTACTGCAAAGATCGCACATCATACATATCTAATACCGCAGTTCAAAATATATGAACTTCATATATTCATTGCATCTCAATAGTGGATTCTATGATTGTGAATAGTCCATTTTACAGTTGTGTGCTTAGTTGCCAAGCTTTTGAACAGGATTGAGGCTAGAGGTGACCTTGTTATGATACAAACCTGGCTGCTTTTGAAATGTAAATCAGTTTGTTATCATGCTAACTAGATACTGGTCTCTATCACAACACCTTAAGCCTCACTCTGAATCAAAGGCTTGGCAACTAAGTACACAACTGTAAAATGGCCTGTTGTCTTTCAGACATACACTGAGATGAGTAAGCCTTTTAAGAGAACACCAATATCTAATATCTGTGTTCTTAGGCAAGACACTTTACTCTCCCAGTGCTTTCAATAAGATTTGAAATAGGTGGCTACCTCGGTACAACACCCGCCAGAGAGCGACTTGATTGCGACTTAGCGTGGCGACTGCGACTTGAGCGCGGTGAAATATACCCGGCAACTTGCAACAGAATAGCCGCCGGAGCTCCGGCGGGTGCCAGGTCTTATTGAAAGCACTGCTCTCCCCAGTACATGGGTGCTGGGGAATTTAACACTTGGGGTAACCTTGGGATAGACTAGCATCCCACCTAGGGGGGGAGTAGAAATACTCCTTCATCCTATGGAAATGGGAGTTAAGGGCCTGCCTGATGGGCCACTTGGCACAAAAACAGACTTTACCTCAATATCTAAGGTTGAAAGCAGATTCTGATGTAAATTTTACAGAATGCTGCTCTGTTATCATAAGGGATTTGTTTTAATTTTGGTAATTTTTGTAATCTTGATTGTTTCATTTAGAAGCCTACTTGAAACTTGTCAAGCCTCATGGTCCTTTAGCAAAACAAATAATTGCATCCACCTAACTTAAAATAAAAAAATTGATATTTTAGTATTTTTTGCAGTTAAAAGTTTAGTCTTTGTAATGTTGTGTCATTTCCCTCAATCCTGGTTTATATGCAGATGAGAACAAAAGGGAACCTGTATGCTAGTATGTTTAGATTTTGTGGTGCTCTCATAAATGGAATCAAAGTTTTTTTTCCTGTTTATCTTTTCATGATTTTTGCTGTATGTTTTGCAGGTCTTGATGCCAGAGGATTTTTATTTGGACCTATTTTGTCACTAAATCTAAATTTACCTTTTGTCCCAGTCCGCAAATCTGGGAAATTACCCGGGCCAACAATGAAGGTTTCATCAACAAAGGAATATGGCAAAGTGAGAATTATAAAAACAGAAATTTTAATGTGTGTGGTCAAAGGTTGTTGTAAGCCATGTTGCTCATAACTGTCAGGACTAATCCATGTGTTAGAAACATTAAGGAAAAGGAAAGGAAAAAAACAAGGACCGTCGATAGTGAGTTGCTATTTCATCATAAGAGTTTGTGGGAGTCTTGCTAGAAACTAAACAAACTTGTCCTAAAAAGATTATTATTTCCCTTTAATTGAGGAATTGACATCCAACAAAATTAATATAATTATGAAAATTGGTGTGATTATCAGTTTTCATTTTCAGGATCTTCTTGAAATGCAAGTTGATGGTATTCAGAAAGGCCAGAAAGTTGTCATATTTGATGACCTGCTTGCCACAGGGGGTAAGGGATGAGCACATGTATATTATATATACAAGGATCAAGCAAGTGTTATATCACCAATAACAAAGTAGTTATGTGAAAATCCCTAGGTGCAGGAAAACATAAGCAATCAAGTGGTCTAAGTTTTAACTCTGATTTGTTGCTAGGGGGTATGTGGGTTTTTTCAGACCAACTGAACTATAGATTTGACAGTTAATTTCATTTGAGTGAAGAACCAAAACCAAAGTTATCACAACAGCCAATTAGAACAAAGGAAAATATCCCAACCTTCAATCAGAACAAAGGAAAATATCATGACAGCCAATCAGAACAAAGGAAAATATCACAAGGAACCAATGAGAACTGAAGTTGAAACAAGCAAACTGCCTGCAGACCAGGAAAATCCAAGTGACCAAGTGGTTCTTTCTGTAAACATTTGTTGAAGGCTAACTGAGTATTGTGGAATAATTTCCGACATGAAATATTCTTTTATTTACTGTGGGTGATTATGAGGCCAACTTTATCATCTTTGATTTCAACAATTTCCTTATCAAAAGCACCAAGACAGTAAAAAATTGAGATTAAAATTTTTATACATTTATTAAGGTACCCTACAAGCAGCATGCCAACTGGTGAAAGACGCTGGCGGGGAAGTGTTAGAGTGCATCTTGATCGTTGAACTGGAAGAACTGGATGGAAAAAGCAAGGTCCCTGCTCCTTGCTTCAGCTTGATACAGTTTTAACTACCAATTTTATGGAACAAAGAATTCATACAGATTGGTTATATTCAAACTAGAGTACTGGAGACCTCTTTGGAAAACAAATTATAATAGATATAGCAGGTATTCCCTTGTAATCACAGTGTACTTTTTCCCTATGGTTTGGGATGTTTTGCAATTCTTCTCTGTGAGGAAAATTTAGTAAGAGATGAGGAATTTCATTTATTTCTAAGTATTTTAAAAAGTTTTTGTAAACAACCGTTCTGATGGTAGCGATAAGAAGGGTCAGCGGTAAGGCAATAAAAAGGAGGTGAAAACTTAACATTCTCATTAGACTTTTTCAAATGAAAGAAAGGTTGCTCAAAACTGTAACAAAGAACAAGGTGCTAAGCACATCAAAATTCTCAAACCAATATGTCTGGCCGCAGTGCAACTTTCTTTTTGGAAGGTTTCACTCACGCGATAATCATGATTGGTAACAGTTGAAGGTAGTAATTTTCCTCCTTAACTACCCGTGATCGATATTTTCTTTGTTTGCACAGGCCATTTTGATCACTGTCTTGCTCATGAAAAGAAAAAATACCGTGCTCAGAGCTCACACTTGGATTCTCGATTTAGATTCAAGGGAGGTGACCACTGGGCAGTATATTGGATAAAGAAGAAAAGCCAACAAAGTGATGGCTGGTTTCTTTAACTGGAGATGCAATTGTCCTAGCCTGTATGGCTAATAGAGGCTGATAGTTTCTAAAGAAACTGTTTGGGGCTGTGTCGGTGGGGGTAACGAAATAATTTGGATATATCAACAAAGTTGAAATGGTAAATTGGCCACCGTAACGATTACAAAAGCTGACGTGTTGAGTGTTAGCCCTTCGTCGGAGTGAAGCCTTTATAACTAATAGTTTTGACATTCTTGGGATTTGCTCCTTGGCTAAGCAACTTGAAGTGAAGACTTGTGCTGTATTACAATCAGCACAAGTCACCCGAGAACTGCCTCACGATTCTTTTTACTGTAAGCAACACACGGGTTATTAACATTGTTCCTTTTTTTCCTGGCAGCACAAAAAGTCTCAAACAAGTTCTAT
>NC_142521.1:11170000-11250000 GCF_964205215.1 Stylophora pistillata | reverse complement strand
GGATCACGATCAACATAAATGCCTTGTGGCTTAACTGACTAGGTGAATTGTTATTTTTTTTATTAATTATATGTTCATAGAAAATATGTTTTATATACCTAGGGACTATGCTATAATTTATTTTTTTTATAATGTCTTATTTTTACTATTTTGTTTCATGATATTTTTAGTCCTTTTTTATGTATTTATTATAATTTTATTATATACAGATTTTATACTATATATATGCACAACACACATTGGATGTGAGATGATAGATAGCCAACTCCTCGTTGGCTATAATCATCTCGAATCCAACAAGCACGGGTGGAATAATTGTTTTATTAAAAACGTTGAATTAAATTATTAAATTTTATTCAATTGTTTAGCTCCCTTTTAATTTTAAGCTGACGCGTGCGCTTACCATATTTGTAGATTATGGTATATTGGCTCATATACCATAATGGCTAAGCCAATAAAAAGTCTTGAATTGCATTATCCAATGATCCAGTTTTTAATAATACCAGATAGTCTTTTTAGTTTATCTGATCCATTATTTTGCATTTCAAATAAAGCTTATTATTATTAGAGTTAGGGAGTCTGAACTTCCTACAGAGAGGGACACTGCTTTCCTTTCGAGAACTGTGCATGCGCACCAACTATTCCAGTCGGTTGTGTCTTTGTTCCCAGTCTCTCTCTTAAATTAGATGGATTTCAGATGGTAACCACAGGTAGTAACTTTTAAAATGGGTTCAATTTCCGATAATCTAGCGAGAATCACCATCGTTCCTGGAGGAAATTGTTTTCCAAGGCTGCTACTAATATTTTCTCTCTTGTGCACTTAACTTTTGAAATCGTCACTCAACTTCGATTATATTTTGTAATTAACTCCTCAGATTAATTTGCTCTTTTGTTATAATTAACTTAGGTATAGGGCTTTACGTGATTTTAAAGGAGCGCTGCGGCTGCATAATAAAGCATAACTTGTTTGCACTTTCAATCAAAAATCGTAGAGAATTCAAAATCTGTAATAATGCTCTGTGCCAGAACAGAAGCCGAATGAAGCTATAAAATTCAAATCAGGGCTTACTTTCAAAACTAGAGCCGACTCCATTTGACAGCTACAAGATAATTTCTTAACAGTTGTCGCTCTCCTCCCTGGTTTTTGTAACTCAGAAATTTTCTTTGATGTTTGTGAGATCTTATGCTACAGTGAATTGAAAATATGCAGCAGACAAAGTGTTTTTCTATCCAGCGAAGAGTCTTGTCGAAGGATATGAGTCAATGTGGGCGACGAACTCGGCATTTGCTGTCAATCGTGTTTATTCAGTTAACAAACAACTCTTGATTTTTGTTTAAGGCTTTGTCAATCAATCAAAAGCGAACATTTACGGGCACAAAAGAGCAATGTGTTAATGTATTCGAGAAAATCAGGGACAGTGTAAACTTGTGCCTGGCTTCATTTCCGATACTGACATTCTTCGAGTATTAATCACCAAATGTTGAGTCTTGCACATTCCCAAACTGTGCGCGAACCAAGAAAAACTTCTTTGAATGTTCGCGCTTGTCCATTCAGAGTTGAACACACTTCTTGGCCTTTTTCCCATCGCAGTGGATAAGATCCAACAGCTCATTAATTTCTTGCGGCTACACGAAACATGAAGTTTGAAGAGGTTTACGAGATCAAGGAACTCATTGGGAAAGGGTCGTTTGCTGAAGTGAAGAAATGCGTCAATCGTAAGACACTACAGCTGTTCGCGGTCAAGGAAATTCATTATGAAGATGCAGAACATAGAGAGAAAGTAGAAAATGAGTCGGAGGTGAGAGTGTTATGAGAATTTGATGTTTTCTTCGCCCAAGAGATAAATACAGGTATCGACTTGAGAAATGGCATCAAAGAGGTGAATCTCAGTTGACGGATGATCGCACAATAATAGGCTATTTCTTAACTTAAACTTAAAACCTCGGTGGAATGCGGCGAAACTATCAACATATGTGCATCCTATTGTGTTGTTTATTTTAGCGCTAAAATACCGTGAGAAAGATTCTGTTTTTTTAGGCAGGTCTACAGTCGACAACCGACTCTGCTTTGGTGAGCTTTCGCCCATGGCCCAATGAAATAACTATGCGCACTTGATTAATGTTCTTTAAAAACTTGATCTTTTTTTGGCTGGACAGCTAATGAATCATAAATGTTTCTTGTAACATTTATGATGCAGGATTTGCTTTTTACACCAACATTTTTTAACCAAACATGTCTCGCGTCGCTTTTCCCAGAGTGGCGCTAAAAATATAACAACTCGAAATAATATAAAAACAAACGAAACATGACATTATTAAAACATCAAGAGAAGTCGCTTTTTCGTGCATGGTAAATAGTAAACTGAAAGTTCTCCACATATTTTCTGTTATTTTACTCAAGTTTTTTTTATTAATCGATTTGATTATAACTCGTGTTTTTAATTTAATTTTCTTTAGCGAGGCTGTGTAGATTTTCCTGTGAAGATAACGAAATATTGTCTAACGTTCTCGTCAAAAAAGATTAAAACATTTGGAAAATATAAATACGCGGAATTTAGGTGAAATGGCTCGGAAAAAACCGGGCAAATTATACTTATGGATTGCATGGATCCAGAGGCTAGCGCAAATAGATGAAGATGGTTTTAGTTAACAGAACGAAAAAGCTCACTGAGTTTTTTAAGTAAAATTAAAAAATTATTTGAATGTATGCAAACATATTATACCTCCACGCATTCAGAAATTTTGAGTCCAAAAGTTCCTTACAAGAAGATTTATCTTAAAGAGTTAACTGAATAGCCCGAATTGCATTTTACGTTCTCAATAGACGCACCCGTTGGCCTCACATGATACAATATTAGTTACAAAATGAGTGAAAGTAATCTTCAAGTAATTTTAACCCAATTAGCAGTAAACTCTCGGGTATGGTACTGATAATTGTGGGTTTGATTTTCCTATACCTTTGTAGGTTGAAACTTTTAATTATTTCTATTGTTCTTTTTTCACCACCTTAAACAGAAAACATTTATTGCTCGCAGCACAGATCTGTTTTCAAGGTGATCGTGCATCCATGACTGATACCTCCCTGTGGAATTTAATTCCGCGGTATCTTTGATGCAGTATTCAGATACAGCGTCCGGCCTGTCGGCTTAATACTGTACAGTCATATAATCTTTCTCATTTAGAGGATTACTCTTTAACTACCATAGCCTTTTCTGATCAGTCAGTTTGTAATGACTACAGCGAAAAAGCGGGGCCATCAAAAGAAAGATCGTGGATCTTGTTCTCTAGGATCTCTAATAAAAACAACGAGCTTCCACCACTAAATGGTTTACTCGTATCCTTTACAATTTTGTTTTTGTACTTCTCTGTTGACAGATCTTAGAAGAGTTGGATCACGTGAGTATAGTTCGTTTAGAGGAAGTGTTCTACGCTGATGGAAAAGTGCTCATGGTGCTGGAATACCTCCCTGGAGGAGATCTTTTCGATGGACTGGTGTCTAGACCTTTTTACAGCGAGAAAGACGCATGCGCTTGTGCCCAACAGATCATCAGAGCGCTACACTATTTGTCAAGGAAAGGAATTATTCACCGGGTGAGGATCATCATGATCTTAATTCTGATATGCTTTTGGACGAATCCTTATAAGTTAAACATTCAAATGAGAACAATAGTGTGAATTAGTTAGTAAGACAATTAAAACCTATTTACACTGGATGCCGGTAGAAACAAGAAACTTAATTCTCGTGGACGATTTCTCTCATGTGAAAATACCATGTAATACCGTTAGACTGCTGAAAGGAACTTAAGGAACAAAAATTACAATCTGAGTAAGGCGCCAGTAGAAATGTCGTGAACTTTCACAACATTCACAGTATGTTCCCAAGTGTAATCATTTCCCAATGAGCGCACAAAAGTTGTTAGATGCTGGAGTGGTTCTTTTTAAACTGTCCAGTGTGAGAAAACATTTACAATCTGAGTAAAGCGCCAGAAAAAATCTCATGAACTTTGACAACATTCCCAGTATGATCCAAAGTGTAATTGGCCAATGACTGCACAAATATTGTTGGATGCTGGAACGGGTCTTTTAAAAATGTCCAGTTTGAGGATTAATGCACAATATACATGACCCAACTCGACCCGACCCAGCCCTTCCTAGTTTTTCGCCGCTGCTCATGCGCCGCATACTACCGCGCTTCGTTTTACTACCTGGAGGCCTGGAACAGACTTCGAGGCATCGAGCTCTCAGTCAAGTTGTTGTCTTCTTATTTTGTAGGATTTAAAACCAGAGAATCTCTTGTTGGCCGAGAAACCAGAAGTGGACCGTCCACCAATTATCAAACTCACAGATTTCGGAATTGCAAAAAGGATACAAGGTGAAATATTGCTTTCATGAAATAGTAAAAAAAAAAAAAAAAAAAGAAAGTAGGCAGTGGTCTTATAACAATTTAGGAACGGATTATTCACCTATGCACGTTTGTTTTGCTCCACTGCGCTCTGAGATTAGTAAGACAAAATTCTTACGCCACTGCTGTTACTCTACCTGGATCAGCTAACCAAAACACCGTTCCCTCATTTGGTTAAAAATGCTTGATTAAACCTTCTTTCGTTAACTATTTTCATTGCTGGGTTATTGTTCTTATTAATTTATTCTTTTTGTATCACGATATTGAAAACCGCTGTAAATAAAAACGGAATGCAATCAGAACAAAGAGCCAATCACAAGTCAAAATAAATAGATGCGTATGGCCTAAAGCGCGGGAAAAAAGGGTGAGACCAAGTCAAAGTTGGTTTGACCTTTCATCTGATTGGTTAATGGGATGGTTTGCTAAACCAATCACAGACGGTTAAGAGGCAAAACTGAAGCAATCCCAGACTACTTTAAACATTCAATGAAATTTAGTGTATACTGTTGGTTAAAATGTCTCTTTAGACGGAAGACAAATGGTTGAGTGTCACGGCAGCGGCTCACCAATGTACCTTGCACCGGAGACTATATTAGAGAGGCCGGTCAGCGGTGCTGTGGACATTTGGGCCTGTGGTGTTATCCTTTATTTACTACTTGTAAGTATCAGGACCTGCAGAGATAACGCAGTGGTAGAGAATTTACACAATTGAAATTATAACAAAACCAAAGTAAAGCGCGCGCTCTGATTGGTCAATTTAGCGTCCCCCATTTGCCCATGGGTATACGCTGCTGACGTGAGCAAATGCAAAGACTACTTTTCCGCGCGCGCTTGTTTTTTTCTGGTCACGTAAGATTTGTTAAATAAAAGGGAACTCTTTAGCTACAATGTATCAATGTTATGTTATAAAACAAATGGTAAACACCACAGTGTACACTATTGAGTTATGGATGCACGCGGGAGGTTTGCTAAGTACTTAAGAAGCTAGAGTCGCTCGAGGCGATAGCCTCGAGCGACTCTTACGCTTCTTTCGTGCTTAGCAACCTCCCGCGGGCATCCATAACTCAATAGTGTACGCTGTGGTGTTTACCATTTGTTAATTAAAGTAGCAAGCTTTCAAGGCACTTGAAAATTGACCCAGCCTTTCATTTACGTTTTCATGACCCTCATTTACCTTCTATCTGTAAAAACACTGGGGAAAAATGAATTGGACCTTCATCCAGCCTGGATAAAAGAAAGTAAAAGATTTTTTGACATGCTTTCACAAAATGTTTCTTTTTTCATGTTATTAGGTTGGTTATCCTCCATTCTGGAATGAGAAAGTCGAGTTTCTCCTTCTTAGTATTCTACAAGGAAACTACTCGTTTCCTTCTCCATACTGGGACTCAGTCTCCGACTCGGCTAAGGATCTCATAAGCAAAATGGTAAGTGGGCTCATGCCAAACGTAATGTATATTTATGTGGGGTTATTCAAGACCCGGTCGTTCCGCTATTAAACAGTCCGTTAAAGATATATACATGTAAGCTTTCGAAATTTTTGCACGATATTCTGTCATTTTGTAATAACATCAGATCTTGATAACTGTGAAGTCTTGTATGTGACTGAGCCTTGAGCTTTGAATGGCAGAGCTCACCAGCAAGTTCTAAGAGCACAAAGTAGGGCAGAGTATAACGGGCGCGGAGAACATAAGTCGTCTGTTTTAAACATTATACTCATTCCAACATCTGATTTATTCTGAAAACTTTGCCATTTTTCAGTTGACAGTGAATCCCGAGGACAGAATAACAGCTTCTCAAGCGCTTCGTCACGACTGGATTTCTCAAGGTGATTTCGTCCCTTCTCTTCATAAGGAAACGACATTCGTCCGACTCACAGCCTTCAATGCAAGAAGAAAACTAAAGGGAGTGGTGTTAGGACTTATTGCCAGGAAAAGGTAAGTCGGAGGAGAAACTTTTGTTGTCTGCATACGCAATCTCCCTCACAGGCTAAGGTACTTAGACCCACAAGGACGGGGGGGTGGAGGATTTGATTTTGGGTAGGGGGATCACATAGTTTCAGGTGCTTTTCTTGTGTTTTAACGAATCTATTCCTCTTTTCAATGTTATGGAGAAATATTCGTTAAATAAAGTTTCACCCATCTCATTAGCCAGTTCCGAACAATAGTAAGTATCTTTCATCTGATTGGTTAATGGGGTGTTTTCCTAAACCAATCACAGATGGTTATAAGGAAAAAGTTATGCAATCCCAGGAGGCTTTGGACACTCAGTCGAAAATTAGTGTAAACGGTTGGTTCATATATTTCTTTAGCTGGAAGGAACATGGTTGACGATCTCTATTCCCCTTTTCAAAGTTGTAGAGAAATATTCGTCAGCTTAGATAGAATTTCACCCATCACACCAGTCAGGTCCGATCAGTAGTAAGCAGTTATACTTCATTAACATTATAACTCCGATGAGTGACCAAGGGAGAACTTCTCCTTGCAATATCAATCCAATATCAAGCAAAAAGTGACGAGAATAAAAACAAGTATCAGTCAGAGGATTCTAGTTGAACCAATACTAAATTCTCCGAAATAACAACATAACGACTGTATCGTTGATAGTATGGAGAAATTCTAATAAGATCTTGGGAGTGAAAGCGCTGAAGTTTTTTTCAATCATGTTCTCTACTGCAGGCTTACTTTCACACCTAACCAAAATGTAGTTCGTTTGACGCGGAAGGTTTCCTACACGCCTGACCCAGAACTTGAACACGAGGTGCAAGAAATGCTGTCAAATAAAGAACACGAAGAAGAAAGAAGACTTGATAAAATTGACGAAACTGTTAATGGAGGCGACAATGATGAAGCGAAATCGCCTAAGGAATATCATCTAACGGACTTGAAACCTAGAAGGTCGCGAATGTTCAGAAGTTCCGTTTACATTAAAGTAAAAGCTGGTGAAGGAAGAGCAAGAGATAGAGTAGGGAGAAGAATGTCTGATGATGATCCTTAGAGACCATACCATATATTTTTACGGACATAAAGTAATAGCTGAAGTATTTTTAAAATTGTAAACCCGGCCTCTCAGGTCGGTATTACGGCTAAAAACGTTCCTTGAACAAGGAGGGAGTCAACTTACAACTAAAAGGCCGTAGCAAACTACGTTGTTACGAACATTGTGGTACAAAGATATCATTTTCGTTTTTAACCTGGGAAAAAGGGTTATTATAATTAAGAACTGAGTGTATCATCACTTTTCTAAGAAAGGATTTCCATAAATTAAACGCAAATCAGTGAAAAGAGTTTGATTTCCGTGAGAAATGTATAGGTGATATGTACGAATGTTCAGTGTAGAGAAAGATAGATTTTGGAACGCCCTATTTGACTTTTAATGGAATAGGGTTTGAACGATTTGTTTCGTACAATTTCAACTCTCTTCTTTACCCAGTCTTCCCTTCCCACTATTCCTCCCCTGCACTTTCTATGTGTTTACCAGCGTCATAACCCATACGGGATGTTGGTCTGGCTCGTGATTTACAACCTACACTCATATATACTTTTATGTAAGTCACCATGCCAGAAACTCTCCCATTCTCATCTTGGTGAAATTGTAAGTAGATGATAATATTTTCCACACGTTTTGGGCCAGCTTTTCATCAGCGGAATTGTCGAGTTCATTAAATTGACTTCAAAGTTAGTATGCTGCATGGGTAAAAAAGAATAATTCAAAAACTTGTCGCGCATCAAAATTCAAGTTACGCAGATGATAACTGCAAAACAAAACTTACGTGCCTTCAGTTTTATTGATTGGTTTCTATTTCTGTTTTTTTTTTTTTTTTTTGAAGATTTCACTTTTCTCCTTTGAATGAGAATTGACTTAGTAACTTCTAACAACGGCGAATATCGATTGTTCAGCAAAAGCTTATGAAAAAACCTTGTTGACATGGAAACAAGATGCACTGTGACGCCATAAGACGACACCATGAGAAACGTGTGATACACGCGTAACCTCGTTCCCAGTCCTCTCTCTTCTTCTCTTAAGGGAAGGAGCCTGAGGACCCTGGGACACTAGGGCGCAATAATACTATGCAATAAGAGTGATATCACCTTGAAATTATCCCTCGATTTGTTTCTCCGAAATTGAAAGGAAACTGTTCGAAGCCGACCTACTTAGGTCGTTTTAATTAAAACCTGTGTAAATTTCTTCTCGAAAAATATTAACTACAGTATCGGAGCTTCAACAATCGGCCGATAAGCAGCAACAAGTACCTATCGTCCCAGCGAAAGTGAGCTGTTTATGCTGTTTAAAGTTTCATTGTATTTAACAAGTGAACCAAATCAAATATTATTTATTACTTCATTGTGAGTTGTGGTTTGACATATGGTTATTGAATGACTATTGAATTAGCTCGCTTTAACAACTCTGTCGGTAGCGCACGTTCCTGGCACCTCAAGAATCGAAATAGTAGAAAAATTGCGAACCACAGTTTGTATTTTGCCTCTCCTAGTTAAAAATAATGAATCAATAGTTATTCTTCGAGTTTACAATCTTGAATTAACCAGATTACATCATCATGATGCATGAATTTCATTTGAGACGGAGCGATTGAACTTAGAAACTGCAAACGCCGGCAAGTTATGGAATTCGTCTGCCAATTTGATGTTAGGGAAATCTTGGGCCAGGGATCTTTTAGTGAGGTGAAAAGATGCATTGATAAACGGACAAGACAAGCTTTTGCCGTGAAGGAAATAACCTGTGATACAGAGGAGCAGAAGGAGAGAATTGAACAAGAAATCCAGGTGAGCATCAGAAGCGGTAGAGAACCTCGGTGAGTTCGGGATCGATGCCTTTCTGTTCAGTATTTCAAGCGTTATCAGAAAAACTATAGGAAAGAGAATCGATTAGAATAAGGAAGGATAGCAAAAAATTATTATTTTGAGTCTTGAGAGTCCACGTAATTGTCATACGAGGTCAGTTATACCTGAAATGTTGGCTCTTCGCTCTGACAAATAGCTAACGCTCGAAACGTCAGCTTTGCAGTCTCTCTACGGTAGCCAATTCATATTATCAACTCTCTTAATAAAAAAAATCTTATAAAACCCCCACCGACGCAGCAACACAGTTTTTTTTTTTGCTGAAACTTACCCCCTTTATATTGAAGTGCTAGATAAATTTTGTGTTCAATTGTTGTACAAATTTTTTTTACCTATGTTTGCATATCGGTAATTATTAGGCCAGATTTCTTTGGGTTGAACAATGATCTTCAGTTCTCATTCTTTTGCGAACTCGTATGGCCTTCAGGTTTGCATTTGTTTTCAAATAAAATGCCTTGTATGGACCACAAACTTTAGAATTTAATGAGTTTAAAGCCATGACTTAACAAATGTTTTTCATTAAGTCTTATATATACCGAGGCCTTTCAAGAGGGAGCGAAGTAATACCTACAAACAAAATGACAAAGTCAGTTCATATATTATATCTTGGTTTGATGCGCGGCACCAAACCGGAAAATAATTCACAGATAAGTGCAAATTTCCGCATATACGGCTAAACTGTGTTTCAAACACTGCTAACTGATATGATGATTGGCAGGTACGTGCGAAATATCGGCAAAGTCAAACAGCGTGGAAACTTGGCCTCTTAAACTTGAGGGATCAATGCAGTCATTAAGAATTACGTCTAGCAAACCGGTAATTAAAATATTTTAAAAACATCTTCCTCTTTTATGTAAAAGAGCTCATTGTCACGAACTCGAGAGGATTCCAATTGCGTATGTAGGGCTTTGTGCGATTGTCACGTTTTTTATTGACGTCGAGTAAAAACCCACACCGCACATAAAATCAGGACAGAAACTGATGCTATGCTGAATTACTACAATGATTTATTTTTCGCTTCTTGGTGGCAAAACGCCAATGAGCGAGTTGGTCGGATCGACTTGAATTAAATGGTCTGTAGTGGGCGGCTTTCTCAGTAATAAGCACTATATACTTCAAACCTCAGTAAATATCATGAACTGACATTGATAACACTTCTTTCGGAAACTGATGACGCTGTACCGCTCAGAATCAGGAGTGGAAGACATTGTTTTAATTAAGACTGCTTAGAGGAAAGGTAGTATGAGGGGGGTGAATAGGGGTATGCAAATCCGCCGATCCGTTAGCCTATTCACCCCCCTCTAGTATTATCAAGAGACATATGTACGACGGATGCCGATTTTCAGGATTTTAGGAGAAGGAATGGAATCAAGGAGTAAACGAACACCCCCTCCCCTCCCTTGCCTCTAACACGTTTGTTTTGAACTTGACCTAAGAAGCCAACAGAATAGAATAAGACAGGAACAACTACAATGACTTCTCTGAGTTTGTTCTTGAGGATCGTTCCTGTTTCAAGCGGAGCCTTATATATGCATTTTTACATATATGATGCTATGGGATTGAACAGTTCCTCGTCTATCCAGTTTAGTGTTTCTCAACTCTTGTTTGTGACCGGAGAACCGTTGTGGCACACTGTAATCTAATTACTGCATACGTTTCAGTTTTAACCCTTTTTCAAGCCAAGCCTTCCAGAATGACAACCGTCAAATTTTCAAGTTTTGTTCCTTTTTACTTAAAACCGAATTTTTTCTTAGATTCTCCGAGAACTTAATCATCACAACATTCTTAAGCTTCATCACTGCTATCCTGCGTTTGACAAATATTACCTGGTCATGGAACTAGCGTGTGGAGGAGAGCTCTTCGAGGACCTGGTATCCAGAAATGCCTTCTCAGAGAGCACTGCACGCGAGGCGATGCTACAGCTGTTCACCGCTGTGGAGTACATACACGGGCTCAGAATTGTACACAGGGTATGCCAGTCTTATTTCAGTTTTCCGCCATTCATATCTTTAAACTCTTTCCTAAATCTTTTAAGTCGCGTGTATAGTGATGAAAGACCTTTTAAACAACAACTTTCCTTGCAGAATATCAGACCCGAAAAACTTATTCTTACCTGGAAGTCAGCGGAAAGTAACAACCATTTCCCCCCACTGAAGCTCGGCGGATTTGGTTTGGCCAAAAAACTGTCAGGTGTGAGAAACAAAAGCTGAAGCAGTTGATTACTCGAGACTCGTAGAGCTCACTACATAAGTAACGTGAAGGACAACTCTTGCCATAGTTTTACGGAATGGCTCCATCGAGCACTTTTTAATTGATTGTACGCCAAATCTCGGGGTCACTGTGTTTCCAGCTTATAACATTTCATTCAAGAGACTAGATAAACGTAATATTTGGATGCCTGAGTCCTTGACAGAAGCTGAATTCTTCAAAATTCGGTGCCCTTCCCCAGGTTCAGTCGACGTTCCTTTTTGAATGTCACTCGTGACGCTTACAGCGCATCTGTACTCTCGTAGATATTAAACCTTGCGTTTTCATACCGTAGTCTTCATAACTGATATGACGTCCAAATAGAAGCATGGTGTTCTGCTTTACTATTTATACGTTTTTTTTTGGCCTTTCAGAAAATTCCGACATAATTTCTTGTCCAATAGAAGGATCACCATTGTATCTTGCCCCCGAGACAGTTACTAGACAACCCATTGGCAGAGAAGTAGACATTTGGGCATGCGCTGTGATATTCTATACGATGTTGGTTAGTATTTAGACCTAAAAAGGGAGAAGAAGAGTGTAGTCAGCGTTGTTTGTATTTGAGAGATTTCATCTTGTATTGTTCTTTCTCTCTAAACTTTCGGTCCATAGTAGCAGGGCTTGTTAGTTCGACTAGAAAAAAACTCGTCTGTCATTTTAGAATGACCACTACAGATTTTGAGGAAATTTTTATCGATAAATTATGATTTTATGTACTTTTATGCCTTGACACTTCACAATTTGTACCATTTCTACGCCGCGTTAGACATACATTGAATTAAGATTGCTTTGATGTATAGATTTTCAACTGACAAATGTGATTCAGTTGCCCGGTTTTGTCCTTCGTATCTGGCTGATACTGCCATAAACATGTCTAAATCATAACATTTTCTTTCTGTAAAGGCTGGCTATCCTCCTTTCTGGAGCACAAATCGAGGTGAACTCTTCGGAGTTATTGCGCTTGGAAAATACAACTTTCCGGATCAAGAGTGGAAATCCATATCTGACAGTGCTAAGCGGCTGATAAAAAGCATGGTAAGAGATCTTGATGAATAAAGGCTGATAGTTTCTAAAGAAACTGTTTGGGGCTGCGTCGGTGGGGGTAACGAAATAATTTGAATATATCAACAAAGTTGAAATGGTAAATTTGCCATCGTTACGATTATAAAAGCTGACGTTTCGAGCTTTAGCCCTTAATCTTAACGGTGGCAAATTTACCATTTCAACTTTGTTGATATATTCAAATTATTAAGAGATCTTGATATGATCTTGATTCCAGCATTGTGGTCATTTATGCTATGATTACCACTAAAATTTTCTTGGACGGCTCGTCGGTCGTCGAATGCAACGATTACTGCTAAAGTTTCCTCCGATGGCTTGTCAGGCGGTGATTCATGCGATGATTACTACTGCCGGGTGATTAATGCTTAACTTCTTGACACACGCTCTTATACCTTTACCAATGTTTTTCTTCACAGCTCATGATCGATAGAAATGAACGAATAACAGCGGCAGAGCTTGTCAAAGATCCATGGATCCAAAATAGAAAGTTATCTACGGCTCATCGGAAGGGAACTCTGGATCACCTAAGTGCCTTTAACGCCAAGAGAAAGCTCAGGGGAGCTGTCTACACGATCTTTGCCATGAAGAGAATGATGGAAAACCCAGAACCTTTGCCTCTAACGAATGGTGTCAAATCATAGAATAAGATTATAAGGATAGTACGAGTACAGTATTCTAAACTTAAAGTATTTTCTCGCTGTAAATGGAAGTAGACTTTAAAAGTGATGTTATTAGTTGTTAGTTTGAAGATCTATGCTTTTGATAGCGTTCTGAACGTCTCTAGGTTTATGTCATTCTCTTGTGCATTCATTTTGGAAATACATGGAAATTACCAAGAAAGGTTCAATTTGCCCCCCCCGTCCCCCACAGATATCATTTAAGTTAATGTAAACACGCTATAGTCCAATTTAAAGTTTATTAAATTGAAAAATTTAGAAAAAAGAAAATCTTAGACATCTTATGTCTTCTCTCGCAAGGGGGGGTGAGGAAGGGATTTTTGAGGGGGGTAGAAGGGCTGTTGCCATATTAACATTTCACTAACATTTCCTTTGGGTTTTAAAGGAGTTATAAATTGTCGACACCTCCTGTTCTTTTCTTCACTTTTCCGTTTTATATTTCTTTCTATCCCAACATGGGAAATAGAAACACTTTCCGATATTTTGATCGGAAATGCAATCACAGATAGTTTATCATGTGTCTCTTTCAAACCAGTAGATGGCCAGATTTTTCTTCGTATCTAACGCCAGCTTGCAAAAGATACAACTTGCTGATTTGTGTACAGACGAACAAGAAGCACAAGATGTGGTATAACGTAAAGTAATCAGTTAGAAGAGAGACGGAAATTAAAGAAAATTTTTTAACTTCTTTAAGAATAAGTATTTATTTCCCCATCAAATAACCAGGGTTGTTGAAATAACAGGAAATAAAGCAAGAGAAGACTGGAGAAAAATAGCACGAAAGACCAACGATCCTCACGCCTGGTCTGCATATAAAAATTTTAAAGGCGAGGTTAAAAAAGATATATATGATCAGAGTTGCGGAGAGAGAATTTGTGTTGGAGCAGATTAAAAACAATAAAAACAACACGAACTCTATCTTGAAAACAATCCGTTCATGCATACCTAATAAGTTACCTACCTACACAAAGAACCTACAGTAAAGATAAAAAAAACTGTGGCAAATGAATTAAATTACTTTTTCGTAGGCATTGGCGATAATACAATCAAGAAAATCAGTGATTTAGCGTTAAAATTTAACTTTTAGCTCAACAACAATCCATTCATTCCGAGATCATTTGCATTATTAGATTAATTTACCTTTAATCCTGTAGAGTGCAAACAAGTACAAGCCCTTGTTAATTCGATAGCAACAAACAAGGCGCCTGGTAACGACAAAATTCCGGTAAGAGTTATCAAAGATTGCCTTCCCGCAATTCTGCCTTCTCTCACTTCCATCATTAACGCCTCGTTTACTAAACGACCAATACATTCCCAGATGCGTGGAAGCTAGCCGTGGTGACACCAGTTCTGAAAAGTGGAGATCAAAGGGTTGTGAGAGGGAAGCTTTTAATCACTTCACAACCTATCTAGTCTCAAAGGAGCGTTTAACATCAAAGCAAAGTGGGAATAAACAACACCACTCAACCGAGACTACACTGATTCACCCTACCGATCAAATACTGCGTGCTATTGACGACAAGCAATTAACTACAACTGTCCTCCTTGATATGAGCAAGGCCTTTGATAGCTCACGCCACGGCACTCTTTTGGCTAAACTCCAGGATGTCGGTGCATCTACAACTGCTTTACAGTGGTTCCGAAGTTATTTGTCATCACGTCACCAAGTTGTACGCATCAACTCTACTCTGTCAGATCGCATGCAAGTAAGAAATGGCGTACCTCAAGGAAGTATACTCGGCCCACTTTTGTTCAGAATTTACGTTAATGACTTGCCGTCAATCCCACAGTTCTGCTCCCCACAATGCTCTGTTGATGACACCAAACTTCTGTTATCCTTTGCACTCTACGAAGAGAGAGGGGCCAGAGATAAAATAAATCAGGATCTGCTTAAAATACGTCACGTTCAGCTCAGATCAATAGAGTTAAGCACTCTTTTGACAAACAGTGGCCAAAGGACTTTTTTTCTATAGAGCAGTTACTTTATGGAATTCCTTATCTAACTATCTTAAACTTTGTGAATCGGTTAATGTGTTTAAACACCGCCTTAGGTCTCGCCTCTTAAGTAACCTAAGCACTTCCGCTATTTAAGTCATTGCTCTATTTTAAGTCTGATACATAATTTTTAGCTTAATTGTATAATTAATTTTTACCTTAATTGTATTGCCTCTGAAAATCCTCTTGGGGGAAGTATGTATGTATGTATGTATGTATGTATGTATGTATGTATGTATGTATGTATGTATATGGATTTGTTATGCGACCTTGGATAAAATTGGCTATTCCCTAGGAGAAGTTGCATTTTAAACTAATCCAGTTCTTCGGGAATCAGGACTGAGTGAACCGAGTACCAATCTAATTAATTTGCATATTTCTTGAGAGTACCCGCAGAAACTGAGAACTAGTTAGCGGCAGAGGCCTATGGGTAATTCATTAAAACATGGCGGTTGAGTCCGTGCAAAACAAATTGTTTTGATTGCGTTAATTTGTGTCTATCTATGGGCTCATTTTCAGACTTAATTGCCTAATCCGAAGTTAATTCCTGATTGCAGCAAGAACGATTTGTATTTCTACGCGTAGTAAGATGAAGGAACGAGCAATCTAATCATCAAGATATCGGCGCGGTGTTAGATATTATTGGCACAAGGATCTGTTTAAAGGACATTCATTTATGAAACTGTGAAGTTAAGATGTACTTATTTTTGTTGATTGCTGATTCAGCTGAATAGTTAAAAGTGGATCAGGTCTTTACTGCAAGACTTGACAAACATGTCAGCTATTTCGTCGATTATTGCAGTCATTAAGAGACTTCCACGACTACCAGTCGTTCAACGTTGGACGTATTCTTTAGAAGTCACGAAGTCATTCTCTGGACATGTCAGTAGCAGAAGCGGAAGAAAAGCGAACGATATTTGGAGTCAAAGAATACCAACTGTTCTCTCGTATCGTGAACTCGCTAATCGTGGTAATATAGCTTTATTGCAGTCTTATTCGTGCATCAGACCTCATGCTCACTCGAACTTATTGAAAAGGAATACTCGTAATAGGCATAAAGAACCGTGGATGATGTCTGATGAGGAAGTTATGGATATAATAACGGAAAATGAATGTTCAGGTAAACTCCAGCACGGAATTGTAAGTAAATTTGAATCGAACTTGCTGCCATCTAATAATCCAACGGAGGATCGAAGGTTTGTGACCAAATTAAAGCAGGACAGAGGTGCCTTTCTGTTTGGTGTTCTGGATGGCCACGGCGGAAGCAGCTGTGCTCATAATGTTTCCCAACGTCTCTCAGACTATATAGGGCTGTCACTGCTTCCAAATGAAATTCTTTTGGGACCAAATTTGAAGAATTTTCTTTGCTCCGAGCACTTCATTCAGCCAAACTCCCCAAATAATTACAATTATAGGGAGGATCCTGTTTGCTACAAAAGCCTTAAAGCTTACTATTTGGAGTTGTGTAAGATACAGAAGAGACATGATGTCAGTGGAACCATGGCTCCTACTTTTTTGCACCTTCAGGAGACTCATGGTCACAAGACAGCCATTGTAGATGCAAAAGAGGAGCAAGTCTCTCAGACAATGGGGGCTCTCTCTAAAGCTTTTCTGAGACTAGATGAAGATTTGAGTTGTGAAGCAGTAATTGAAGGGGACAACAAAGAAGCACATGAACACAGATTAAAAGCAGCTACATCAGGAGCTTGTGCTTTGGTGGTATATGTAAAGGGAACTGAACTAACTGTGGCCAACTGTGGAGACTGTCGTGCGGTACTTGGTGTGAAGAGTGAGGACGGGCAGTGGTCGGCATTACAACTGTCTACCGATCATACTTCTCGTAAGTGTTATTTTGTTTTGTTGACAAGACCGCTATCCAGTCAGCTCACTGTTTTTTTGTCATAATGAGCTCTTAGCATAGTTTAGTGATTGGGAGAGTGCTAGACTGTGATGCTATTGCCTCACTATTCAATTAAAAGCTTTAAAATTTCATTATTTATCTCTGAGTGTATTTTTTTCTAGTCATTACCCATGTTCAATGTGTGAAGACCAGCTATAACTGGTTTGTACAGGTTAAACATTTCTTCAATCTGCAGAAATCCCTAAGAAAGTGATCCAAAATGAAACAATATCCCTGAAATAGAATTGTTTTCACCTCATAATCTACATGTACAGTAGAACCTGGATTATTTGGACTGGTTGGAACTAAACAAAATAGTCCAGATAATCAAGGGTCTGGATAACTGAGGGTCCAAATAATCAAGTATATGAATATTAATGAGGAACAAAAACTGATTAAGTTAAGAAAGTGACATTTAATCATGAAACAAAGCATTTACAAATTGTTTTGAAAAAAATGTCATCTGCATCTTCACTGTCTGTTGTAAGTACCTCCATGTGTGTGTATCAACAATTCAAATTAAAGAAAAATGTTGAAGTACATGTAAGTTACTCAAATGTTCTTCATTAGTTACGACACATGCAAGCGCTGCTTTTGCTTTTTGAAAGTGAAACAAGGTTGCCTTTACATCACTTTTCAACACCGTAGTTTTAAAAAGTATGTGTTATGGATCTTGATCACGACTAGTAAATATTTATGACAAAATAGGGACCAGAGAAAAAGTCTGGAATCTTTAATTGAGAAATCGGGATAATCAAGATCCAGATAATTGAGGTTCAACTGTACCTGCTTGTTACTTCTTGGTCATTTGTTTCAGTAAAAGGATTAAAGCCTTCGTTGCCTGAATGGAACACATTTGAACTCCATCAATAACTGGTTACATTCCATGATTAATATAGGACTTAACTCTTTAACTCCTAGAAGTGATTAACATGTAACTTCTCCCACACATTATCCAGTTAAGGTATTGAGAATACTCAATTTTATCGGGTGGAAGTTGTGCCCTTGATTGAACACCAAATTCTCATAACCAATTTACAAGAAAAGGTGTAGCAGCTAGAGGGGAGAATTTATTTATAATCAGATCTTGGGAGTTACAGGGTTAACTTTTCTAATGTTGTATAATGAAGAAGTTTATTGGATAGTGTATGAGATTTAGTCATGAACACCCTCCTACAGAGGAACCTCAATTTAACAAAGTGCCAAGGGACTGAATAAATTGCTTCGTTATATCGAGGTTCTGTGGCTTGCATTTTACTGTAACTTTAGCCGGGCTGAAACTAAAGTATCGTTCATTATACCAAAGATTATGTTATATAGAGGTTTGTTAAATCAAGGTTCCACTGTCGTATGAGCTGGTCACAGAAACTGATAGTTTTTAGCCTTTTGTGCGAACAGCTCCTCAATTGCAAACTACAGATGATCCACTAAACAATCTTGTTGTACAGTTTGTTTAACCCATATAACACTTTAATCCCAAGCAATGACTAGCATCCAATTTCTCTTTACAACATCACCCCTGAATCCCACATTAAGGTCAGGAGAATTAAGGAAATGATCACCAACTAAATAAGCTCTTGATTCTTAAACAATATCTCCTTGTCAGCACCTTAGAAAATTCATGGAGAACAGTATGGAGAATATGCGTATTGATGTAAAGGTGTAAAAGGTGTAAAGGGTGTAAACCCCCGAGGGTAACTAGCTTGTACCTGCAGGGCTCAACACTAACTTTTCAACTTACTAGCCAAGTGGCTAGTGACATCTTAGATGTTTTTAGATGTTACGACAATTGAAGTCTGTTTACTAGCCAAACTGGCTGGTGGAAATTGAAAACCACTCGCCAAAACTGAATTTCTACTAGTCTGTGGCTAGTGGGCTACCGTTAGTGTCGAGCCCTGACCTGTCATCTCTCATCAAGGTATTGTTGTTGAATCAAACATAAGCTCATGAAAACTAAAGAAATGATAACGATATTGTAAAGCTCTTGATTGTTAGCTAAATTTTCCTTGTTAGTGCCACAGGAAATGTATAGAAAACAGTTTAGGGAATATACATGCTGATATTAGTATGTAAAGATTCAATTCCTAGGCAATAGATGTTTTTAGTCTGTATTTTTAATGATTTCACATTTGCATTGTTAGGCAACCCAAGGGAAGTTCAACGAGTACTGAATGAACACCCAGCAGATGAAGCTTCCACTGTTCTCAGGTATGAAAGACTTTTAGGCCGCCTTGCTCCATTAAGAGCTTTTGGCGATGTGATGTTCAAATGGAGCAAAACAAAACAAGAGGAAGTGTTTAATCCAAAAGGAGATAAATCATTTGCTGATATGGCAGAATTTCTTACTCCACCCTACCTTGCTGCTGAACCAGAAGTGATGTCATACCAGCTACAACGTACAGACAAATTTCTTATTCTTGCCACTGATGGCTTGTGGGATATGCTTAGTAATGAAGAAGCTGTGGAATTTGTAAGAGATCATTTAGAAAAACAGAACTCAGATCCTGAAACCCCAGATCAGGAGCCAAGTTCGAATTTGAAAAATTCAGCCTCTTGTTTGATCAAGGAAGCCCTTGGCGGCGAAGATCACCTTTCTGTCAGTATGAGCTTAAGTCTACCATACCCTGATGTGCGCAGTTACCGAGATGACATCACAGTTACTGTGGTGCATTTTGATTGGAGCAATGTTGTGACAGAGTAGGCTTATGCTGAGGGACTGGGAACTGGGCTTCCATAAGGTTTAGTAATTGAAGACGTAATAGGTGCCAGATTGTACAATTTGAGGCAATATACCTGTAAGTGCTTTTCAAAAAGTTGTGCAAATATCTTGAATTTCACATTGATGACCTAATGCCCTTTAATGTTGAAGATTTGATAATTACTGACAGTAATCCTCCATTCTAGCTGCTATTCACTTCACTGTAAAATAGTGAAGTCAATTGTTTTCTCATTACCTGTTTGCGGGAGTTTTCTTTAAAGATGTTTGAAGAAGGTGCATCTTAATCACAAATTGGAGTGGAAAGGTTTAATAGGGAGGAGCTTAAAGATTCACAGGCAAGCCAAAATGGGTAATGGATTGAAATATATAGTGTGTGGAGATTGTTTTTTTTTTTTTTTTTAATGTAGTATTGATCTTGGAAATAGAGGGCAGTTCTTGTCATGCAAATATCTAAAGCTATCTCAAACTTAGTGACGCAGATTATTTAAGTATTCCTGACAGGTCGAATGTTCATTTGGAGTATAATGAAATACGGATGCACTTCAAAAAATTGAGAAAATCTTAATGATAAACTGTAACCAGCGTGAGCAGTTTTTGGCTCAAGGCAGTTAAAGATGTAAAATTACTTAATACAGTTAGGGAATGTGATTTTTTTTATGTAACTCATCTAGGCAGGCAAACAAATTCTTTCTGGCTTACAGATAGAATCTACACAGAAGAATTTTAAGTAATACATCTAACTGTAACTTTTATATTAAAGGAAGTAAAGAACAAAATCATAAAGGCAAAGGAGACACGAAATATTCTAGACTTGTTTATTTTGACATAGAAAATGTAAGAATTGTGGATTCATGTGCGTACAAGTGCTTCAAACTTGACCTAACAGTGAGTCTGTGTCAAAGTTTCAATTACATCAATAATTTTAAACATCTATCAATACAAAAGACTTCCCTTTGTGGCAAAATTGTTTAAAATCAATTGTCGAACAAATGGTCTTAATTTAATTACTTAGTGTGAGTATGACTCAATGATACAATTACATCCGTTAATTTACGAATGCTTCTCAATACAAAAGGATTCCTTACGTCACAAAAGCGTCTTAGAGGTCAACATCAACTGCCTTAGATGACTAGATCAATTAATTGAAACGATGGATTAATTTATGTATAAGATTAGCCTAGTCAATGTAACCTTAAAGCTATCACAGCTTTTAAACTTGACTCTCCGGAGACTGCTTAGCTTCTGATTTCGCTGAAATATGTAAGTGATTATTATTTTCACTGTCGAGAAAGAATGGTGGCGTTTCATCGGTACAAATTGCTGAATAAAGGAAACTTCCGCATAGTGTCCTACCATGTAACACACAGTCGAGCCTATTTTTACACGTGATTAAAATTGCGCCAACTTACAAAGTGTTGATAGCCAAGACAGCAAACTTTTTGCATTGTTGGGTTGTTTACTGTGCCCTATTTTACTACTTTAAGGTGCTGGGGCAGTCATTTAAAATCAATAAGAACACCCATTTCTTAGTGAGGTATGGTTACAAGAACACAGATTTTCCCGCGCTTTCCACCTGCTGCAATTTTGCGCTCTTTGATGCGAACCTCTCGCTGGTCCATTGCAAATTTTTCAATTTGTCATGGACCATATTCAGACTTTGCTAGGAAGCTTTTAGGAAAGCATGCCGAATGTAGAATAATGTGCACTCAATGTATATTTCTGTGACGCTCAAATATCAAATGGCAAATGTTACTAATTTTTTTATCCAGAAGTTGCGTGCGCAATAATCAAATGTCGTTTGATTTAACTGTCGCTATATTAACGTGACTCCATGAAGTGCATCTTTGCCTTTGCTTACTTTGAAATATTTTTTTTTAGTGTTGCCTATTTATCATGCCATCACACGATTGCTCTATTGCCTTCATAATTACCAATTATCGACACTGTCCAAGAAGTAACAACCCTGGACTTCTTTGTGCCCCTGTCATTTTTAGCGTCCAGGCGAAATGTTAGTCACTATCAAAAATCTACTAAAATTATCAGTATTTACAACGTACTTCGTCAAATTAGTGCTTGTCGACATGGGGTAAATCAATGGTTAACTTTATTGCATAAAGCGAAAAACTGAACTGCTGCCATTTTGATTAAAAATAATAAGGCCTTCGTTTTATAACCAAGCCTCTATGTGAGCGTTTTTAAAAGAGCTCGGCCGGAACCTACTGTTACTACGCTTGAAAAAGTCATAATGGCATGATAACAACACGGAAGTGTCTACAGATTTGTTTGTACTTCATTTAAAAACTGGTCGTACAGTTCATCATCGCCTGTCTCGTTTTGTATTTTATCGATCATGTCGAGAAGCATTTCGTCGCTTTTAACGACGTGTTTTTCGCTTTTCTTGACGAACGCCGTCAACTCGTCAAGGTGCTTGTCCAACGCCGACAGAGTACGAAAGACGCTTTGAGTGTCAGATCTTGTCGGGTGCAGTTCGTCTTCGTATTCCATTCGGCTTTGCTCGGTTTTCTCCGAGGCACTGTCGTCTTCCCTGTGCTTGTAATCCGAAGGCGAGAACGGGGGAGATGATGGAAAACCCGAAGACGGATTCACGAACGGGCTCTTGCTAGTTCCGATGCGATTTCGATTCAGACCCAAATTCTCTTTAAATCTGGATATGATGAATTCCACCATTTCGTACTCATTTTTTTGTTTGTCGTTAGAGGACTTGACCTCCGAAAAGGTGTCGTTTATGATCGCCATAAACATGTTCAGGAGGTAGAAGACGCTGAAGTACATGAAAGAGAAGAAGTAGATGGGTCCGAGCAGACGGTTTGCGCTTTGAAACTCATCATAGTCGAAATCGCCCAGAACGATACTCATTTGAGTTTCAAGAACGACGAGGAAGTTCCTAAACTTGTCGTTTTCAATACCAAACGCCAACCAAGCCATGGTTGCGTAGGCAATGTAAACGATCATGAAACTGATACAGAACATCCCAAGAGGCTTTGCAACTGCTCCTAGGGTTGATCCGATAAGTGCCATTCGCTTGTTAAATCTGAACAGTTTTAGGAATCGGAGAGTTACAAGGAACACAAGGACACCCATGATTACAGTAAGGGACTCGTCTGCGGCCCCGGCATATTGGAAGCTAACAAAATCCTTGGGGTTGTAGCGCAGCTTCATCAGATTCTTGTCTACTTCCCAGAGACGTGCAAAGTAGAGAATTACCATGGCAAACTCGCAAATGATCAGTGTCACCTCCATCCAGTTGAAAAAACCGCGGAAGTACGCCCTCCGTTGCTTGTACATCTGCTTCCCTTCGCGGTACATGAAATACAACATGAACAGAATCAAGAAAATCTGACATGCAAGAATGAAGTTGGCGAATGGCCCAACGTAACTGTACAACCTTGCCACCGCAAAGTGGGCGTATGGGAAACCCCCTCCTGTGGGCAGGAACTCAACGAACATGAAGGCTATGCCAAATAAGTTGGTATTAGCGTTGTACACGGTGAATTCCACGAACACTGAGCGGGTCTGTGGGTCTACCCAGTTATGTGAATGAAGATCAGCCACTACTGTGAGTGCCGTAGGGTAATCGTATCCCAATTCCGCGGGATATCCACCTCCATTGTATAGGGTCAATCGTCCCCAGAAAGGATACCCTCTGAGTTCTAATGCACTGTTATGCAACCAGCGGGAGGGACAAGAAACAATTGATCCGTCGGGTAGAATTGCAGAGTTCAATACATAGTAATTTTTAGCTGTGCTACCAGGCCTCTTCCGTTTTCTCTGCTGACGACCTGATGTAGAAGTGTAAACAGGTTCGATTGTACGACGGCGCCGAACTTTAGGTTGCTCTCCGAAGCCCTTAAGAATTTTATCTCCTTTACGAAAGGCAAATTGTTCTTGAACGCTTCTTTTGCGGCGAGATTTCACATCGCCGGCACTTTTGTTCAGAAACTTCCACCCTATGTCGTAATCTTCCGTGTCTTCATTAAGCAGTGAGTACTCTGCATAGCATTTATCAAAAAAAGACGTGAAGTGTTCGTCAACCTCACAGGAATCTGTTAAAGGAATAAAGCAAGACATTAATTTTTAACCATGCACTACACTTCAACATATACCTCAGTGCTGTGATCTGATTGGTGCGAGATATATACCCTAGTGCGGCGTTCTGAAAGGTGCGAGATACATACCCAAATGCGGCGATCTGATTGGTGTGGGAAAAATACCACTTGATACGCTAACATGAATGCATTTTTTTGTGGAACTGCCCACAAATATAATTGCCTGACAGGACGGGATTCAGCAGGGACATTTATCAGGATCTTTTACGACACGGTAGGAAAGAAAACGAGTTGGGCGAAAAGGGATACAAACTGATCACTTAAATTTGATTTATGAATTGTGTTAGCACCATATGAAACAACAAAGATGTATAGGAAGTCTTACCTTTCTCTACGCGTGCCTGTCTTAACCTAGAGATTCCAACCAAGTAGTTATTTCGATCAGAAATGAACCCAGTGTACTTGTCCGATTTGTTGTTGTACAACACCCCTGGGTATAAATTTGGTATTAGCGTCTCACGATTCCAGTGCCAAAATAGCTCTAAGTCACTAGCCTGGAAAAAAAAAAAAAAGGGCAAAAGCCCTTGTATTACAAGGCTGGCTCGGCGAACGGATAATGCAAAGGGAATCTTTTTTCCCCTAAAGGAGAAGTATACCCCAATGTCCACATAACTTAAACTCCTGCACCAAGAAGTATCATCAATTTTTTAAGATTTAAAAAGGCAACCTGACCTCCCGAAAATTATCTTAAAATGTGCCTACAATTCGGTCACAAGCGCCGGCAGCTTATATTTTGCTTAGCAATCTAGCTACTTACCTGCGGCCCACAGAGTCTCACTCTTCTTCATTTAATCTACAGGCAATTTCTTTGAATAGTCAGGAGTTATACGAATAGGCCATTCTTGACCCACGCAATTCTTCCCCCTTGGGTTAAAAGAGGCATTGTCACGATAAAATGTCTTATTCGACGAGAACAGCATGCAATCCATCGCGCTCGGCGCCTCCTAAGAATTAGGACAATAATATCTGATTACAGAATCATTTGTTATACATACGTCAGAAAAGTCCACACCGGTTTGGTCCAGGTCCACGAAAGTTTCGTGGAGGGTCTTCCTCAGGAGGTACGTATTGGGGTCCCTGTTGCCATAGGCAACCAGCATGAGTAGTATGAGGAACAAAAAGTAAGTGACGATTTCTTTTATGATTTCGGACATGCGCACTTCCTTCAGTCGTTGTGCTCGGGCGGCTTGTAAGAAATCTTCGTCCGGGGGCCTGAGGAAAAATCGCATTGAAAGAAAAATAAAAAGATAACCATATTTTATCAAGGGTCTACAATAACTTATCAAGAACTCTTTTATATAATATATAATATCAATATGTCATTTGATTGGTATTTGTGTGTAAGTTAATTACAAATGCATCTTGTGCAAATGGCCTCTGATGAAGGGAAAGAGTTGTTTATGGAAACCACTAACCCGCACCCTTTCTGATTCAGCCAGACAGCCACTAGAGCCTATCACAGTTTCAATTGTATAAATTTCGAGCTCTGCAGGTTGCTTCTCCTCATAGAATTGGATGGAAAATTAGAGAATTGCAAGTTACCCCAACGCAAATATTGCCTCACTAACCCGAGATGAAGTTGATTTTATTTTGAATAATGCAGCCAGCCCTTGTTATTACATTTTGTACCTGTATCTCTCGTCGTCCTCATCAAAATCAAGTAGAATATCGTCCCCAGTCTCCTCACCGACAGGACTTGCTTTGACTTCTTTTTTGTCGTGTGCCTCGTCACCTGAATCTATCGGCTTTTTAACAATTATCGCAAACAGCAGGGCAGCTAACACCACTTTTAGGGGCTGTATTATTAGTATTGACTGGAAAAAGGACGTTACAAAGGCTAACAACCATTTGTTTGCGATTTCTGGTCCCCACGACAAACTGTAGAAGACCGTGAAAACTGCCGGGGTGACAGACGAGAAGAAGCAGAGAATCCAAGCCACATAGACTAACCAATGCGGAAGACCTTTTTTCCCCTTTTTCTTATCGTCTTTGTTCCTTTTGTCGCCATCGTCTTTTTTAATTATTTTCTCTTGACTGGACGCATTCTGTAGCGTCTCAGTGGAGGAACATTTACTGATGTCGGCGAAACCTGTTCCTTGCTTTTCCACAGTCTCCATGTTTTGCTCTTGTTTTACTTGTTTCGGACGCACGTTTCTGAAGATTTGAACCAATGCAAAGTTGACAGGGAACACTATGAGACTCGCTTGTATTCCGATGATGAAACCTCGAAGGTCAAACTCGAATGATCCTATTTGTATCATGGTCGCCTTCTCACCCTCCCCTCCCATCCGATAAAACATGGCGTTTGTGACCATTGTACAGCATAGCAGCGAAAGACAACATGATACTCGTTGAACCCGTGTGAACGGACTCGTTGCGGGGCGAGTCACAACTGAAAACCACAGATGACCATCGCCTAGTTCCCTCACGGTCTTACTCACAAAAAGATGTTGAAAATGAGTCAGCTCTTGTTCGCTTGCAACCGGAAGTATTCGCTCTACCTTCCCGTCATCCTCTTCTACAGCCAGCCAACGTTCACAGATGAAATACCAGCGATCCTCCGTCCGCAGGTCTTCCACAGACACGCGACTGAGGTACCAAGACGCATTGGTCCCTTGAAACAAACAAAAAAGTTCCTAAGCTATGAGTGAGTTTTCAATTCTTGCGCTTTTTTTTTTTGAGATTGAGTAGAAATTCGTGCACTCGGGGACTTATCGTTATCCTACGCCCGCCTTCGTGGATGGGGTGCTAATTCATTGCAGCTTACAACCATAACTTTCGTTAAGATCACTATAGAATTAGCTGGGACCTGCTTTTACTCTGGAGAGATGAGAGAGGGATTGGTCTATCTGATTAATCTTTTCTTGGTCATCGATATTTTTCCCATCAAGTCTTTCCTAATTGTCAAGCCACTACCACCTTCTTGCGGTGAGTTAGTGTCTCTTCTAGGATTCAGCATATTATGCCCACCAAATTCCTTTCTGTCTGTTTCCCCATTTGCCTTTCTCTCTTTTTTTCTTTTTTCGCCTATTTATTTACATTATATACATTTATTTATTTACCATGTATTATTTCATGCTCAATTATTCACATTTCATCGTTTATATTTACCATAATTATCATGCCATATCCTAATATGAGAAAGGTTTCCAAGCCTTCTCGGAAGAGTAATCACGAAATTGTTTTCTTGGCCTCTTTGAAACACTCTTCGGTCAAGGTCTACAAGGGCCATCGGGGTGCTTTCCCACTCATCACCTGAGAGTACTATATAAACGCTACTAGTGGTCCCTGCGTTTTGCCTCACTCCAGTGTGGATGCTTATCAGATATGGAAACGAAGCTTCGTTTCTGTTCCTCACTGCTGTGGCCCCAAGCTGCGATGTCGATAAAATAAATTCATACTTTAAATTAATTCGTTTCTTAGAAACACATTTTCTCTCGTATAAACAACATAATTTTATTGATAAAATAAAATAAATAAACAAATAATAATTTAACAATGGACATTCCACTGGGTGGCTCTTCTTATCCACAGTTTCCAGATGGAATTGGAATTTGAAATGTTGGTTTTTTTCATTACATGAATCATACGGCTCTGCACGCGAGTCGGGTCGTGCATCATGACAGAAGAAAAGGAAATAAGGTGGGGTCTTATGATAACATGCCCATTGATTGGATTCTTGGAAAGTAGATCGCCTTCGCAAGCTAAGTTCATAACTCAAATGATTTTTATGCAAATTTACAGTCAGATCAATCAGTTTCTCCCCATGCCTCCCCTTCAAAGTGTAGACGTGATAAAAAAGTTTTCCTAAAATCATTGAGATCAAAAGAATGCTGACGTAAAGTAAGAAAGAGCGTAGTTACAGAGGATTGAGAAAAATCTTTTGCGAGCGAGAGCTAGAGATGGGGTAACTCGTGCCCAGATCCTACCGTGTAACTCGAACTGAAATGTAACCGGTTGGCCGTGGATTGTCTGGGCACGAGACTAGGTAATGACGTAGTTATGCATTAGGACTGTTGGCCGTTTCTTAATCTTCCGAGGTTTTCAGCAGCCGCACGTGATTACGACCTAACGAAATAACTTGAGCGGGATGACCGTGCGCAAGTGCTGTGCGATTGCTGTACGGTAGATGTCATAAATGTAAATCTTTACCATGACTGTACCTTATCAAGGTCTCTCCTGTCAAATCTTCGAGCAATGATGATAAGAACAAAGTACAATCCAAACAGTAGGCAAACCACTAACAAAACCGCAAAGTTCTTGCTAAGGTCAGCAGAAAAAACCTTATCAAAATCGATTGGATTTGGCGCCACAAGAAAATCACTGGCGAATGATGTGAGATGGTTACACTTGCAGTGAACAAGTTCAGGTGTAGTTTCCTCTCCGACCTGTTAAGAAAAAGCGATTTATCAAACATCATCGACATCAAAGGATGACTTGTCACAAAAATGGAAGAACATCGACAACAGAAACAAGTGACGAAAAACAAAAACACCTTCTGGCGTTTTAGGGGACCAGTCCTTAGAGAGACTAAGCACCGCGCTTACGAGAAACAGCAAATGTCGGGTCACCCTTTCACGTTTCACTTAAAATAGCGTGAACCTTGCTGCTTTAGCTATTGCATAGCTCACGTTATAGTGGATTTGAAGGCGCCCCTGTCATAAATACGTAAATTGAAGCTCCCCCTTAGGGGCTTTTCAGCTACAATGTAGACTAACTAAGTGCTTAAAAATTCCCACTGGTGGGAGGTAGACCAGTGGGCTATTTACAGTGCGCAGCCGAGGAATTGAAGTAGGAGCAACCGAGAACAAATCCAGTGAGTTGCAGGGTAGAGGACTTGAACCCGGGACACCCTAACCATTCGGCCACGCCGCCTCCTGGTTGACTCACAAGGAATAAGTTTTGGACCTTTTTTCCGGCAATTAACTTCTACTCTGTGAGAAAAAAAATTGGAGAAAATCTTAGATTCACGTCAAACGTAAAACAGATTACTTTCACATAGAAACGGCAAAGTGCAACCGATAAACGAGAAAAAATGGCGCGGAAAAAACAAGGTCGCGTGATAACTCTTGCCGTTCACGTTTCGCGTAAACGCGTCGCTAAATCTCTCTATTATTTATCTCCGGGGAAAAGGGGTCAGAGGAATTTAGAGGGTCATCATATGGTTTTCAGGAGGGAACAGTGGGGGATCAGTCGTCACCAACAGAGTATAAAGGGAGACTATAGAAAACTGACTGTTATTGAGGGGATAACATGACGAGCCTTCCCCCGCCAGACGATAAAAAGTAATAACTGATTCTAACCAGCCAATAATCATTTACCTTGCATCCCTTGTTGATCCAGTTTCCACTTTTCTCATCCCAGAATAAACAATTGGATGAAAACACTCTCATCAAATAATGTTCTGTGTCATTTGGGTTAAAGGGATTGCCTTGGTAGTCGACATTTGCCGGTCTGGTTCCAGACAGCTGTGTAGGTGGAGTCGTTGGTTTCGGTGGGGGTGGGGGTATGATAACGCATGACCTCTTCATTCTCCCATGAGCTCCCCTGCAGGCGATCGGAATGTGTTCGAGATCGATATCTCTTCGTCTGCGTTCAACATTCGAAGAGCTTGTTACTTCCTCGACCTCAGGCTCAGGTTCCTCGTAAAATATGGCTGAAAAAAGCGCAGAATGATTCTCTAGTGAGTTGTCCCATTGTAAGCTTTAGTGCGCCTTGCAGAACCCAATTTCCCGCCCACTCAGACCCTAAATATATTGTTACGTTTGTTTTGAACGTATACTTACCAAGGTAATACTTGCCACTTTTAGTCACCACTTCATTGCTAATAGAGACGGTGTACGGATCTCTTTTGCAATGTCTCGCCACGTCAATTACAGGGATCTGTTCAATCCCAGAGGAATTGGTCGCGGACGAGTTCGTCATGTTGCTTGCGGAACCTGGTAACGAGGAATTCCTAAGCCTGGACTCCTTTTTATAGGAACAGTCGCGGAGATCTGGTATTGTCCAGTTATGGTCAAAGTTTTCCAGTGTCGGTCTTTCGTTATACCGTAACAGAACTGTTATTTTTTCCACAGACTCGTTAAAGGGCCTCACTTGGATGTGAACAGAGTAGTTTGCAGAATTTACGTCAACCTGATGGTACTGAATGAATTTTCTGTCTCCAAATGGTTTCAAATAGAACTCTTCATGCTTAGGGAGGTTGCTTGCGTTGCGGGGTATGTAAAGGTCAGCTTCTTTAGAGAAGTTAGATGTGTCCAGAGGGTTCCGACTTTCGTCCTTAATATTGAGGCTGACCGCGTAAGAATTGACCTGTTTGCTGGTGTTCGACCAGGTGTATAAGTTGTTTGGGATGGTGGTCATCTGAAAATATTAGATAGGAGTGTTTGCGATTAATCGGTACACCAAGGGAAAAAAAATGAGATACGGAAAGTTCCAGAAATTGAAACATCTGTGACAAGATAGATGCGTCTTTTTTTTTGTCGTCTAGTTTTAAATTACAGATAGGAATAAGAGCATAGGCGTACGGGAAATTTTTTGCCAGGGGGAGCGGTGAACCATTTGCCCAAAAAATTCTCGCAAGTTGCCCAAATTTTTACGAAACAGTCGTCATATAATACACTAACATAAGCGTACATATAAAACACGTTAAAAGAAATAGCTGTCTCTGCCATTTCGACGGCCAAATATATCAATGATACGATCCATGTCTTTCTCGACTACAAAGTTGGCATATTTCCTTCCAGTGTTAATAAGTGCGATGTCACTAACACGTTGTTGCCCCATGGTGCTGCGGAGGTAAGTTTTCAATCTGCGCGCGCAACCCACTGAATGATCATTCTGCAGAACATGATGTAGCAGGTATCACTGCAAGGATATGTACCACACTAGAAAACTCTGGGAACATATCAAATAGATCATTCTCATGCATTGTCTGCAACATTTCTGAAACAGTCCTATAGCCTAATCCACGTACACGACGAAAACTCGCGTACATTTTCTGCTCGGCTTCCAGAATCTCCCCGTCGATTTTGTAAAATTTAGCAACTCGGGAGAAGCTTTCTTTATCTGGTGTTTCACTCTGACAGATATTTCCCAAATCACAGAGCATTTCCTGGTCATTTTCGCTAAACCTGAGCTCAAGCTCAGACAGCACCTTATCAATGGACGCATACGGTGAGCGATTATACGATGGTGCGATTCCGGTGTCTGCGTTTGTCTTTGCGCGTGTTCACCTACAAGGGTTTGAAGGCGGCAGGACGGCGTTTGTCTGGGTGCCCTGGTTTCTCGTAATTCAACTTGAGAATTGGTCAGCCAATTCTTCATTTTCAGATCCATTGCTGATGCTAACTGCCATACACTTTTGAAACTTTCTTCATTCCGACACTGGCGTAGGGTCTGAATGGTCAAGTCGGCATTTCTACGAGCGGAGATGACGTCGACCATCTACCCCTGAAGATATCGGCACAGACTACTAGTGTTGCTTAGGATTACTTTCAGTACACACAGCCCAAAGACAAACTCCAAGTCGCAAATTGCGTTCAATAAGGCTCTGCTCTCAGAGTAGGTTTTTGGATCTTTGTCTGAAGACAGTGTGAGCAGGGCTTTTACAATCCGTTCCATTTGCCTGTGTACGGCCTTTGCGGCTTCCCACCGGCATGACCATTGCGTGGTACTTAATGACTTCAGCATCAGATTTAGATCCTCACCTTGTACGTCTGTGTCACTAAACAAGGCGTGTCCTTTGGGACTCGCTTCTAAAAAGTTGTACAGAGCCTGGAAAGTTCCCAGAGCGTTTCGCAATGGTTCAATCTGTGTCATAGTATCCTTAAGGGCGAGATTGAGCACATGTCCGTAACAGTGGACGTAGATATCAAGCGGGGAGCACTCTTCCATTCTTTACGCCATAAAGGACGTAGTAAAGCCAGTTAAATTCACACGAGACAGTGATTGCCGAGCACGTGACTCAGATCTTCTGAGAGTCTCCAGTGGATAATCTACAATATGATTCTAGAAAGTTACGCTAAAATCGACTCTAATTAATTCACGACTGGAAATTCCCCACTGTAACTAGTGCAGTGCAGCACAGAATGCAGTGCCCAACAACAGCAAAATTACAAATATGTATATCAACATATGATCCCCTTCAAAAATAACCAGAAAGTGATCACGTGCTAGGCAGCAACCACTTTCTCGCGTGAATTTAACTGCCTTTACAACGTAGGCTCGATTACCAGCCGCAGTTCGGAAAAATGAGCCCGCACTCATCCCACCGAAGGGGAAGATCAAAGACCGGACCAGAGAGACGGTGGAAATCAAGCCTATTTACGACGCCGACTTCAGGTTGAAACAGAAAATATCTCTTCGAAAAAAAAATACACAGACACATGCGAGCTTCTTTAAAAACTACCTTGCCCAAATTTCTCGTGCTGCCCAAAAAATCTGAGTTGCCCAAAATTTGGGGGGGCTACAGTTTCCCCAGCCCCCCCCCCCGGCCCGTCCGCCTATGAATAAGAGGAGAAAGAAATGAACCAAACTATTTTTTTCATATTTTCAAATATGAGTGATACGCACTCTGCATGTTGCTTGAGTCAGCAATGTTGAAAGCTTCGCGAGAGTAGATAGAATTAGAGACTCAGAGATGGTAAATTTTGAGGCCTTTTTTTGCCTTTACATAACCTCGTCTGAACACGAGGTGGTTTAGGAGAGTTCGAGGTGATTAATGCAAGCAACCGACGCATTCGATTGAGGGTTTTCCTAACTTTCGAGGGGCGTGAGGCGTTCTTAAAATATCATGCAGTACATGATCCATCCATTATCTAACTTGTTAAACAGATAAAACAATCAAATATAACACCCAATTCTTTTAATTATGATTTACAAGAAAATCTAGTTTTAACGAGTGTTGGGTATATCCTATCTTTTTGATAACAACCATGGCTTACCTGTAATTCCACTGCTGTGTACTGCCGTGATCCATTCTTATCAAGGCCCAGCCCCATGTCCTCCAGAGATGGCAACTTGAATTTAGTATATTCGTCTGTGAGACTGGTGTTACCCAAGTCTTGAAACAGGTCTTTCTTGACAGTCAGGTTGAAGTTGCGGGTTTTCACCGACACGGAAGGCTCTCCAGCCACCATGTTTTCCAGAACAGTATGTCCCAAGTCGTCAACTAACGAAACGAGTTTTAATGTTCGATTTTGTGCCTTAAAACGAGGGGGAAAAGTGAAGGTTAAGTGTAGATCATGCTTTTTTTTTTCAACAGTTAACAGACTTGTACAATTTTCTTTTGCCACTCCTTCTGGTTGGAATGTCAACCCTTAGGCTTTATCATAGAGATACGCGCGCTCTGATTGGTCAAGGATTGCGTCATATCTCTCCATGATCATCTCGCGCGAGGCGATTATAGCAGGAGTGCTAAAATGGCTGCCTCACGTTTTGTCAATGTTTTCGAGGAAGTGATAACACAATAGAAGAAAATTCAATTACAAAGAGCACAAAAGATGCTTCTGACTTTTGAAAAACACTTGTCGAAAGTTATGAAGTTTTTGTTGATTAAATTAGGCAAATCTGCTAAGAATCCTTGCTTATCTCAACATAAGTAATCACCACAATTTTAATAAAAATGTGTAATGCTCTCTCTATTACATAATTTAGTTATGAGCAATTATATTAATTAATAATTTTCCGCCTAAGGCGAAGCGAATATTGCTGAATTATCTCCGAGACGAACGAAGTCAAGGGGATTATACAGCAACATTCACCGCACCTTCGGTGAATAATTGTTAAATATTCTGTCTAGTTTCCCTAACAGTTCGTTGGTACCCATTCGCACTTCGGATAGGACAGAGACACTGCCGAAGTAAAGTGTCATGACAATCATGATAACTCAGGTCTGGCTCGAGTCCAGACCTCTAGATTTAAGTTCATCCCAATGATTACTGGGTAACCGTGTCTCCCAATCACTTAGAGCCAGTCCACCTGAATTTGGTCATTAAGCTGGTAATCCCAATACGACAGGAAGCTCACAAATTTCAGGATGATTTTATTATTTACCCGTTCCTTGACGGAAACTTTTCCTCCAGTTGAGCTATTGCCAGTAAAACCTGTTATATTATCCGTAGAGTCCGCGTTTTCAACCTTTGCCATGGAAGCTGCGGAAATAAGTACGTTTGAAAGTCCACCTAGAAATGAGCCGACAGTATCCCTAACAACCTTGAAACCCGCGTTATTTTGCGATTCTTTAGTTAACATTGTGTCCATCTCCTGGAATGTGAACATAGCCAGCTCCTAAAGAAAGAAGGAAAGAATAGAAGACCTTTGAGACCCAGTGTTCCAGACCCTCTCACTCCTAATTATATAAGAGTGACCAAAAAAAAATTCATTCACTCTTAAATAATCGGCACCATATGACAATGAGGAGAAAGGAGAATATTAACCTGGCGATATAGTCTGATTCAACACCAAATTCTTAGCTCTAAACTTCTAGTAAACGCATTGCAATCACTGTGGAGAATTGACGTTTAGATTGGGTTACACGATTAGAAAGATTTGTTTCTTTGAGCCTGATAGTCCTCTAGTTTCGGCGCCAATTAGCAACCAGTGTAAAGCTTACTCCATCCCGGATGTGACACGAAGCTTGTCCATCCCAGGACATCCTCAGCAATTTTGATTAAGGAAGGGTGGGAGAAAAGCTGAGAAAAATATGTGGAGAGAGATTAGACAAAGGGGAAAAGGTAAAAGAGAAAAAAGAGATGAGAGAAATGGCCCCCTTTCCCCCTCCTAAATAAAAAAAGTAGTAGTAAAATTAAAAAAAAAAAGAGGAAAAAAGAAGGATAACGAAGGGGAGTATCGGTTAAAAAGAAAATTTGCCCCCCCTTACGAGGTGCTCGATGACCTGTTCATTGTCCTTGCATTTTGTGCTAAACAAGCCAGGAAATGAACAAGAATCAATTAGTTCACTTGGGTCTTTTAGTGGTAATAATCAGTCGCACCTGAGATTTTGTATCCACTTCGTCTCGAACCTCAGTCGCCACGTCAATGGCTGAGGCCAGCAGTTTGACATGACCCACTGTAGACAATTTAAACTCGGACAGATCTTTCAAAATGTCACGTCGAAACTAAAAAACAAAGTTAAAAGAAATGAAGTTCCATGGGGTGGCAAAGGAAAAAAATTATCCATTTGCTGATAGCCGTGAGGACACTATTTTTGTTAACGGGTCCTTTACGTGGAACTTTATAACATAATGAACATAGTACGCAGTACGCTGATTGGTCAATTCAGTTTCCAAGCGTATGCGTTATCAGTTTATAATGCCCGCATCTAAGTATTTATGTCATAAAAGCGAAAGAAGTTGGGAGAACACGAGGAAAGCTTGGAAAACACTCTCCTTTGGCTCGCGATTTATAAGCTTTCAGAGTGTTCTCTCAACGTCTCAAGTGGCTTTAGCACGTTATTAAGCCTGGAAAAATGCGGGTTTTTTTGCTAACAAGTAGATGTTTTATGCTATGAATAGAAAAAAAAAACTTTACACAATTGTGTTAAAAACTTTATGTAACTTAAACACACGGGCCTAGTTGAAATGGTTAGATATTCTAGTCTTCTCGGATAGGGACGAATAAATGGAGGTCCCGTCTCCTGCAGGGTTGGGGTAGGAGACGTTAATTTCCCACACACGAGATTACTGTGTGATGGATGTCCTCCCCTGGGGTGGGATGGGTGAGATATTGGGCGCACTTAATTTGGAGCCTCGCTCTGTTGTGCGACCCTCACCATACTCTGGTGAAAGTGATTAAATATAAATATGAAAATATATAAAGGGCGGATAACGCCATCCAACTGATAAATTTCTATCCGGCGGATAAATTGCTATCCGGCGGATAAGTCTTAATAAAACGTATAGCGTTATCCACCGGATACAGATTTATCCGGTGGAATACCGATATCCGGCCTTCGAACAACCGGGGCATGGATAAGATCAGTATTCTGGTAAACAAACAGGAATCTTTAAGTTAAAGTCTTGTAAGTTTCAAGTTTTCTAAACGATGTTTATGGTTGACCATAACATAGAGAAAGAAGGGAAGATAGAAAAACCTAAGTTTTCTGATTGGTCATAAAACCTACCAATAGGACTGAGTAATCAACTATGAACGTCAAAGATATTATTTAAAAAAGGGAGAACTTGAAATGATCTTTGCCACGACAGAAAAATATCAAAAAAGCAAGGATGGTGCATCCTGAGAGTGACTTGTTCGATTGATATCTAATTATGAAATGAATAATTGTTGTATTGAGCATACATCTTGTCGAGATTTAGCGCTAGCCTGATCTTCTGCGCTCCTGTTTACAGCATCACCGGCTTGCCTTCCTTGGTAGTTCAAAATCGAGCCAACAGCGTTGATAATTTCTACCATTTCCTGCAAGTTTCCCCTTTTCTTAGCTTCTTTCAACAAGCCATCCTTGCCACTTATTAGCTCATGAAGTTTGTCGCCGCTCAGGTCCGTAGGTTTTACCTTTAAAAAAAAAAAAATAGATTGAGTAATCAACTATATACATATACATATATATATATTTATTCCAGAGTAGGTGTTCGTTATCATTTTTATTACATCCATTTTGAAATCACTGGTGGTCCCTGTAATCTGATTGGCTCTAATTTATGCGATTTATTCCCAAATCGCACCATTTTTTGCTCTAAATCGCATCATTTTACGCTTGACTGAGTTTTTGACACGTGACGTCAAAGTCTTTCTGTTTTGCATACAAAATAAGATGTAAAAGCATTTCTGGTTCCGCTTTTTATTTAAAAACCAGTTCAGTACTGCTTCAGTAAAATATTTGATTTGACCAAGTCCTGTATTTGGACGATTTCAAAATGGATGTGATAAAGTGGTAATTGAACCTCGAGTCGTGCAATTTTGGTCTGAAATCATACGTGTGATTTCAAATCGAACTCGCGCTGCGCACTCGCTCGATTTTGAAATCACACGTATGATTTCAGCCCAAATTGCACTGCACTCAGTTCAATTACTATTATTAATTACCACATTGATAATGATAATAATAGTAATGATGTCAATGATGAGGATAACGGTGAGGAGGAGAACTCAACACTCTCTAACCACCTTATCAACGTTTTTTGAGGTAAATTAGCGCTAATACGGTTGTCTTCACCAGGCATTCTTAGTGAAAATGAATTTGTGTTCAAAGTAAACAAGAAGATTGATCTGAAAGTTAGGTTTAATCAACGTAAATCTCTAGCCTAATTCACAACAACAAGATGGCCGCCATGGGTGTCAGACCGCTGACCACACAAAGGCTCATAAGCCACAGGTAACCCGTAGTAACGATATAGTAACAAGATATAGTTATGATAAATCTTTATAATGTTCAAGTCAGTAATTTATAATATGACAGAATTATCACGCTGCATAGTGACTACTTCGAAGCATTCCTTGAAGTCTTATTTATTTTATTAATGTGACATCCTACCTGAATTGTTATTTGCGAAACGTTAGCAGCTCCAAATCTGTCAATTACTTTAAGCCTCATATGCAGGGTGAAATTTTTAGATTCGTGTCCCATGGGAAGAAGTACTGAAGACGAAATAGGTTCATGCGACGTAAAAAACACGTTGTCCTGATAATAGTTGACGTAAGCAAACTCGTAGGTCAGTGGTTGATCAGGATCCATCCAATGAGAGCAGTTTATCCTAAACGACGTGTTCATGGCATATCCTATCTTGGGGTGTATTTCACAGGTCCCTAGGGAAACAAGAAGACCGTAATTATTTTACATATCCCCAGTATTGTACGGCAAGGATGGCTGGCTTCTTGTTGAGTGTTCTGAAGGTTTTAAACACAAAATCCTCATCGCCTTGACTGTTTTTTGAACAAACGGGTTGTCCACATAATCAGTTTAATTCAAAGACTATTGTTTATTTGAGTCACAAAATATTGGATTAGCTCTCCTGCGGTGCAGTTAATTTCTCATTTTTAGGGAAGTTACAAGAACGGCAAAATAGATTTATTTACCATTTTCCGGTGGAGAATTAGTCTCAAAAGTATGGATGAACTCCCCGTATTGCCCGCTAAGCCGATAAGCTCTGAAAACGGCTACATATTGTTCATCTTTTACTAGTATGTTTTTCTTCAGTGCAAGGTTGAGTGACTTATCTCCTGTAGATGATTTTTTGTCGAGGTGCTTTACCGGCTCCATCTCCCCAGTCTTTGTGGGATCTGCACCATTTTGCCTATACAGTTGCCATCGAAAGTCCAGTTCTCCATAGCAGTCTATACAAGTACCCCTCAGAGGCAGTTTTTGGTCGATGTTCACTTTCGACGCACACACAGGACTGCATCTAATTGAATGAGTGACACGAGAAATTCGGTTGAATTTTATTGGTTAAAGCAAGGTGTTTCCAAACTCCGTTGAACACAGACCTGAACACCGGACCCGATTTTCATAGATCCTACTTTCCAGTAATGGTGAAAAATTTTGATCGAGTCACGTACATGAAAATTTAATCGAGGATCAATTAGCCGTTTGATAGTTGGATCCCAGTACCTTCTTTGTGGGAGGGAAAACGTTGTGCGCGTCAATAGTTGAAGAAAGATGGTAAATATTCTTTTTTAGATACTAATGTGACGACGGAAAAGCTTCAGCATTATCCGTATAAACATGTGGAGATATCTAGATAGCTAACCAGAGGTAAATTAAAGGAAAAAACTGATCCTCCTTTACTTTTACCTACGCCCACGTAGTTGGAGTTCGAAAGACTATAAATGTAGTGACAACAGATGCGGATTTTCCTTAAAGGCCTTTTCTTTCAAGAAAGTAGGTTTGAGGTGCTTTCTCGAGAAGAAGGTATTCAAATAAATGAATACATAAATAAATAATTCAAAGGCTTTCCTTTTTTTTTCTTTTTTTTTTTCAACATGAGTATCTAATCGTCTTATAAATGACAAGTACTTACTTCACTTCCACTTCTGGTGGGTCGCCAATGACAATTTCCATCTTATGATTGAAGACAGCTCTGTTACTCCAAAAAGGGTTTTCGTCGATGACGACGAGTGTGATGAAGTACCTATGAACAGAATAACATATTGTATGTCTTTATGGTCTAAACGTCATTGACTTAGTAACTCGAAACTTTGCCTCGGCATTGTTAGTTTGGCATGGTGTAGATAAAGTTGAGGTATCCTTCAAGTAACAGTGTAGCAAGAGAATTGTTATCGTATTTGAGGAAGGAAAGTGATATTGGATATGGATAGATAATCCTGGAATCTTCAAAAAATATATATCCATAAATAACTCGCGACAGAAAAATGCTTCTTTCTATCTGGATCATCCTAAATCAGTTGGGGTTTTTTTCTTTTAGAATTCTGACTGAAAGCGTTATTTTCAGAAGTAGCTGAAATGTCAAGGAAGTAGCCGGCTGTCGTCCCCTTGAGGACATGTATGTTTCATAGTCAGCTCATGGCTGTTTTGTTATGCACGCCTTATTCCTTCATACTTACGTAGAATTTTCTGACATTCCTCTGGAGTTTATGTACCCGATAGGACCCGAGATATTGAGGCGCCCCTTTCCGGTTTTAAAGCAGCCTCCAAGGTTCTGAAAGAAATCAGCATATAGGATAATTACTAAAAATCAACAACGCTTCTGTGATCATTTTTTTAAAATATCTGCATCTGGACAAAAAATAATTTTTTGGATCACGGAACTTTTAGGGATGGCAATGACTTGGGAAAAGATGATTTGGCAGCCGTAGGTTTTCCGTCGGGAATGGCATAGGCAACAACATAGCTGAATCTTCTTCACATCAAAAAAATTAATTATAAGTTACCTCCGTTTTGTTTTGGCTGCCGCTGCAGGGTACCCTAACTTTTTCAGTTTTGGTTAAATCTCCACTTGTGTCAAATTCAGGCTCAGTTGAGTTTCGACAAAGCCAGAAATATCTCGGTGAAGCCTCAGACAACTTCGGAAAGTCTATGTCCTTTGAACCCGTGGCATTCATAGTAATCTAGTGGGAAAAGGCGAGATAAATCAGAGTTAATAACTAACTCTGGATAATTGCACAAATAAACTCAAGAGAAAGCTTTGTGGTAAGTTCTTGGATTTTTTCAGAGGACATCTTGATCGTCTTTTATTTGGACTCCGATGGCAACTGATAATGATAACGATTTAATTAAAAAAGATAAAGATTAAAAAACACCGTGATATCCCCATTCAGTGAAGGTCCTGTCATCTTAACAGTACTTCTTTAAAGTTACAACCGTAAGAATATACAGAGCATTATGAAATGAAAGGCTCTTATGGCTTCATCCAGTCAAAACTCCACGCAGACCATTAAGGGACTTTCAACATAACTGCATTCATTTGAATTTCCTGCCGTTCTATGAAAGCAGGAGACTGTAAACTGTAATCTCTTGATGAAAGCCAGACTATTATTTCAACATAACTGCATTCATTTGAATTTCCTGCCGTTCTATGAAAGCAGGAGACTGTAAACTGTAATCTCTTGATGAAAGCCAGACTATTATTTCAACATAACTGCATTCATTTGAATTTCCTGCCGTTCTATGAAAGCAGGAGACTGTAAACTGTAATCTCTTGATGAAAGCCAGACTATTATTTCAACATAACTGCATTCATTTGAATTTCCTGCCGTTCTATGAAAGCAGGAGACTGTAAACTGTAATCTCTTGATGAAAGCCAGACTATTATTATAATAATTGACCCATTAACGGGTCGGGCGGGTGGGCGGCCGAGAAGTGACCTATTCTATCACTTTTGAAACCGACGAATGGTATCATGAAAAAGATCGGGAAAATGTTTAAGTGTTATGCTATGAAGGATGTCTGATTTTTTTTTTTGTCCCTTCATTGACATCTCTCTTTCTCTTTTCTGAATCTTTTTTTGTCCTTCATGTTTGGAGTTGATTAAACTTACATTTTTTCCAAACTTGTACCGTTTGTATAGTCCTCCATCGACGAAAGCCGTCAAAGAATTGTTGGTGGGCACCACCTGTATATACCCTTCCGCTGACCCAGAGACGCCTTCAATATTTGCCATGGAGACGGTGAACTCAAGCCTGTAGAAACCGAAGTCAAGTCCAGTTTTGGGTATATTTAATTCAGCTTGATCATCCACTGCTAAAGGTATCTCTTCACCCTTGCCGGGAAGCGGTGTGTAAACTTTTTGATTCGATGATATCTTGAAACATTTCCACTTGAAAAGAGTAGTTTTTGAGGCTTCACAATCAACCTCTAGCTCCGTCATTATTTGGATGGATTCCGAGCGTTTTTTCTTCGTAAACATGCCTACATTTGCACTCACACCTGGTTAAAAAAAAATGCCAAATAACAAAAAAAATTGATTTATTAAGATCCCTTCTTTTTGTTCATTCCCGGTAACATTTCTATCTAAGGGAAAAGCATTTTGGTGCCGGCTGAAAAAATTGCACCTCTGCTCCTCTTATCTATAGTGAAGAAGACTCCTCTATTTAGGTTATAGCTTTTCTGTTCCATTTGGTGTCTCCCAAAGAGGGTTCCACCTTTCTTTCTTAAATTGTATCATGGTTTCTCAAGAAAAATTTTGATCTTTTGATTTGAAATTTAATCGTCTCGGGTCGAAGCCGTAAAGTAATTCTTCCGAATACTTAACGGATCTTTTCTCGATATCTTTTCTCGGTATCCTCATTATCAGTCTCTTGGCCTGACGGTCTTCGTGAGATGGAAGTCATTCTGCCGCCCACAGGTTAAAAATGTTTGGCTACTTTATGTTCATTGAGATTGTTGGCGTCACGCCAAATTAGAATGCGAACGAGACTTAGATAACGTTTTACGTTGGAATTTCTAGCCACGTAATGGTCAAGGACAGCAACAAGGAATGTAATGACCGGAATAACTGAACCTATGAAAACAAAAACAGCAAACTTACTTACCCGATAAGGAGGCGTTAGGATAGAAACAAGAAAGTTCCACTATGACCGATTTGTACTCGAGTGTTTGGTTTGACACAGTGTTATTGGCGACGATTTTCACCCAGAACTCATCAATAGAGGAATAATTGTACCTATGAACATAGCTATTGGAGTTTTCATCTATGTCGCCTGTATTACCCGGACAGTAACTTCCCCCGAACACGAAAAAACCTTTGTTATCACCCATGTCCATGTTGATGCACGTCTTGGTTCCGAATTTGGAAAATCCAAGTTGAAAGGAAGTTGTCCGATTGATCTTCACGGGACTGTCATCATCAATAGTAAGGCCCATGATACTTTTCTCTGTTTTGAGTACAAACATCCTTGTCACGCTGCTAACAAGATTGAAGACGGTTACATTTGTCCAATACTCGCCAACAGCCTCAGCGAACTTGTGGGTAGTCGTAGCTTCACTGGTATTTTTCTCCTTGTCATCTTCGAACCTCCACCAGAAGGTGAGATTTGTTCCATTGTTTGGCTCAGCGGTAAAATTTACGGGGTATTCACAGGGAAATATGTTGTTACCGCTTCCAAATCCCGGGATGTTTGACCCAAAGTCACTAGTGGTTGTCCAAGTTTTGAATGTCACGTCTGTTACGTCAATTTGGATTATGAGGGTTATCGAGCGACTTGCCTCGGAAACTTTGTTCTGGGCTCGCAGCTTGACGAGATAGACACCCACAGAGTATATGTGAGAAAGGCTTGTGTTCAAAACGTCTCCGGTATCCGTTTTGAACGAGGTATAATTGATGTTTGTTCCATCCGCCTCTAACGAGAAAGTTACATTGGTACCGTTTTCCATTGTCCAAGTGATAGGGTTGTAACGCCCAAGAATCTTGGGAGAAATCTCAGGTAGGACAAGTTCCTCTATCGGCTTTTGAACAATTGCGAAAGAGGTGAAGTTGACTTCCTTCAATCTGTTTGAACAGTTCACAAAAACTGTGTAGAATCCTGCATCGGAATAATTGTGACTGACTTTGAACTCCAGATTCAAAAAAGGCGTTTTATCGGTAGTAACACCGTCTGCAAAGTATGTTTTATTAAAGCAGTTCTTTCCAAAGTAGTCAAAACTGCCATCTCCATAATTATAGACGCACTCAAAGTCGGAACCTTCTCCGAGATTAAGGGTGAACTCCACGTTGTCACTAAGGTTCGTTGGTGGGCTGGTAACAATGAGGCCGACGAGGAGAACTACTGGTTTGCACACTGTAACTGTGCTCATCTTGAAAACACTGCTGATGTCGTTAAAAGCTGTAATGTTGAGTTCATAGTCCCCGTGAGTAATGTATGAGTGGTTTCTAATAAGTTCACTCGAGGTCACGTTCTTTTTGTCGCCGAAATTGTAGATGAATCGAGGTTTGGATCCGTTGACGGTAAGATGAACCCTGAGTGTCCCATTTACTTCAAGACATGGGGTATCGTACTTTTTCTGAAGGGAAATATCAACAGCTTTCATGGTGTTACTGATAAAAATTTTACATTTCAAAAGGAACGCCTGTAGGTCTACCCTTATTATTGATCCGAAGTTATCTAAATTGAGATAGAAGAATTTCCAGACTTTGGCATTTCGAAGTTTTTTTCTATTTAAACCTGAATTTTCTCAGGGTTTTTTTTTTTTTCGTGTTCGCGCCTCGGCTGTGTATATTTCCTGACTGAATGCATCTCTCGTATTATTTTATCACGTTTCATCAATTCTATAAGCTTCATTTTACTTACACTATTACTTATGCATTTATTTACCTCAATGGTAAGATTCCGAACTGGATCTTGTACATCAGCTATGCTCGTAGCTGTGTGGGTGCTCAGGACATTCAATGCTTTGATACTGACATTGTAGAGGCCAGGTGCACTGTAATTATGCCACACCGAAATAACGAAGATGTCTAGTACGTCATCAATATTCACTATCCACAGGGGTGGGGAGCCGTCTCCGTAGTCGATGGAGACGTTTACATTACTTCCATTTCTTACTTCGATGCCAATATTTGTAGGAGATCCTGTTTGCACGGTAGTAATATTTTTAACAAATCCAAAGCCATCTATCGCTGTTACAACCGTCATTTTCAAATTGATTAAGGCCTCGGAGAAGAAGTTTGTTACTGACAACAGGACGCAGAAATCACCAGTGGACGAAAACGTGTGAGTCGTTGTTCGATTGGTACTGTTTAGGACTGTGGAATTGTCACCAAACTCCCATCTGTATCTGTAGAGCAGAGGATCAAGGGGAGAAAAAAACTTAATACGAGCATATCATCGATGTTTTTGGCACCTTAATTAAATAATGAAAAAAATTAAAATCACCTGACTGACTAAGGTATTTGACACCCTCAGGAGACAGCTATGGCGAGTCTCGACTTAAGCCAATGGTTAGGGTTGGGGTTGCAGAAATCCATTGACCTTTTTCCAGTATTTTGATGCTAGGGTTACAGTTTAGGGTTAGGGTTACAGTTGGGTTAGGGTTTGAGCAACCACAAGTCAAGTGACAAGCATTTTCATTGCCCTCCAGCACTCTGGGGCAAGTAGCCAGATGGCACTGGTCTTGCCGAGCCCAAAACATTTTGCATTAACCTGATAATTTAAAAACTGTTACTTACACTTTGTGTTCTAATCCCAAATTGAGCCCTGCAAGTCTTTTGACATCTACCCTCCCCTTCTAAATCCCTATTGTTTACTAAGATTCACACAAAACTTTCTAGTAGTTAGTGAAAAAAGGAAGATTTTATTAATTATTTCCTTAATGCCTCTTAAGGTCACAGGGAAACTCGGCTCTTGAAGAGGATCGTAAAGATAAAACCCGCAGGGTAAAAGTGGGAAGGTCTGTTTAGGACTTGAATAGATTATTTGAAGAAGTATTCACAAAACTGCTCCTGGCACTTGAAACACAATGAAACAGTCCACTGCCGTAGAATTATAAATGCCTCATACTCCAGAGCAGGAGGAGCCTAGCCTACTGAAAGTCTGAGGAAAGCGAACTTAAAATTCTACACATACTATTTCGTCAAAATCTCTTTCTTCCCCAAGCTCTTGCTTTATACGGACAGAAAAACAGACTTTTGGTATTCTACAGCAGATTAAGCATATACTTACATGACACCATGTCCTTTGTGAGGTTCAATGACAAAATCGATCGGCTTGTTTTTTCCGCTGATGTTTTTGTACGAGACTTTGATGGGAGGCTCAACAGGTTCATATACTTTGATGTACTTCTGTAGGAAGGTTGCATGACCCTCTTGATTGTATATCCACAGTGTGACAAGATGACCTGGATCTGGATTTGCCGTCGTAAAGACCTTTGAAAATGTTTTGTTCGGGCATCGAATGGATTCGTCTTCAAATTCCAATATAAACCTAGCAAGTTAGAAAGTTATTGGTAAGCCTAAAGCCTTTCTTTCTAGAGCCTTTTGTCACTTGATTGCGGGAGATCTAGCTGATAGATTTATGTTTAAGGGCACCCTAGGATTCCTCTAGTTTTGAAGAAACTTTCAAGCGCGACGGATCAAGGAAATTTGGTTTCAGTAATCCGTGCAGCATCGAACTTTTCAGTGAAAAGGCTCTCTCCAAATCAATAGGTGTTTAAAATCAGTGAGTGTCAAAAAGCGAATTAATACTTTTTTCCTGCCTGGACTAAATGAAGACCCAATCTATTTTTTTGTTACTGCGGAAGAGTTTGTACCGTGCTTTCAGTAAACTCAATAACTCATTAACAGGTACAACTGAAAATGACATCAAAAGACTACGGAAATTTTAAAATCTATAGACTTCTCTAGGATGCATTTCTTATATCATGTTTTGAGTGAATGAGAGTAATAAAGCCAAGTTATTGTGCGAGTGAGTTTAAGCGCGAGTGATGGCCAAAGAGTTCTAATGGCTGCTTACGTGTAATTTGTTTCATCCGAAATCTGTGCCACGCTCGATCTCGTTATCTCCACGGTACTATTAAGGGCTCCAATTTCAGGATTGAAGGTAAAATTATAATCAACAACTGAAAAGTAATGAAAACAGAAAATGTAAAAAAATAAACAAGCAAACAAACGAACGAACAATCTAAAGCCATCTGAAAGCAAGATCATACTACTTAACTATATGATGTGGCCAATGCCTTACTAAAGCATAAGTGATTTAAATCTCTTCACTGCTTGTATGATACCGCAGTAAGATTATTACCCTGTTCAAAAAGCTTTCGATTTTTTTTTTTTAACAGCTGAATCTAGAAGATGGTGACAGCATGTCATCCACAATTTATATGTTCGTTCACGACCACCAATGTGAAACAAGTAGCTTTTGACAGTATTTTGATTTTACCCAAAATTTCGTTGTAACACTCGCTGGATACGACACTGATAGCATTCTCGACCATTACATGCAGATCATGCCAGCCCAGTTCTTTACACTCCAAGGGTCCCGTTGTCCAGTTATCGGTTTTGTTCCAGCGCCAGTAAACAGTGACTGGGGTGTCTGGGAAGACTTCAACGCTGATATTCAGCTTTTGTCCAATTTTGCAGAGGGTGCTGCTGACGTTAGTGGTCTGAAAGATAAACAAAAAGATATAATCGATGCTTCCGTGAGTAGATACCATTGCGGAAAATTAAAGGTTCCGGCCCCTGGGTCTCGAGAAATGTGAAGTTTCTCAGTGACAGGCACCATGCCTTACTAACTGGTTGGAGGAGGTGTTTGCGCGGTTACCGGTCGTTTTGCCAACGCGTCAGTTCGTCAACGTGAGTTCGCCAACGTACGAAGTCGATTCGTCAACGTCCAATGTCAGTTCGTCAACGCTTATATGTCAGTTCGCCAACGTTCAAAATAATTATAAATACAAATGACCATAGGAATAAAATTTTACTTTTGATGTATACACGTGTGTTCGTAGATTAATATCATTTGAAATTATTCGTTTCACTCTCTCCCAGTCTCTCATTTCCTCGACGGCTGATCTTGTTTGAATTGAAAACGATCCATGGCTTTTACCCAGTAAAGTATAAACATCTTTATTTAAAGGCCCATTTCCAACCGAGATGCCTTGCGTTCCCGGATCATTTTTCATATATGAAAAATACGCTATTTTCCTCGTAGTTGCGGAATCGCTTTGATGTCTTCTTCCATCTTACTAATTAGGGCTTTCAAAGTTCCATCTTGAATCATGTGCGAACAACAAACTATCGTAGTATCTATATCAGTAAATAGTTTTTAATTCTTACATGTATGACAGTGAAAAACGTCATTTGAAAAGTTGATGCCGCCGAAGAAGCGGTCTAGAGGAAGGCCGAGTCTGCCCGGCTCGGCAAAGGTTATTCGACTTCGAGAGTCTGTGTATGATTTATGGAGGGCAAGGAAGACAACCATGGGTTCGGTAATACTACAAACAGTGCTTTTGCAGAAACGTTATTGCAATGTTCCTACGATGGAACTAGAGACTCCGGGAGATTTTTTCGAGGTGAGAATAATTGTTTGACTGATTTTTACTTGAGATCCTGAGATATGTATGTAAGCGATCTCATTTGTAGAAGTGATTATTCTATAATTGAAATGCGTGAAGTAAATCAGTTTTGGCCAATATTGGTAATTTGTTTATATTTTATTTAGTGCTGAAGCCAAACAATTTCCTTCAACATCAAGTAAGCTTTGTACAAGTTTTATATACACAGACTCGATTTATGATTTTTCAGTCTCAAAAATTTTAGCTGGAAATTTGTTTACTGTGTTCTTCACCAAATCTTTGTTTTTCTTCTTAATAGCGTTTGTGAATGACTATCAGAGTTCGTTATTTAACAATAGCGCGATTCCAAAACAAAAACGAACGGCTGCAAAGGATCTGGGATGGAAATGGGCCCTTAACACTTGCCTAGTTAAATAGCGATTGACTCCCGATATATTTTTTTGATTACACGTGAAGAAGCGTTGTTTATTATTCACTCATTTGTAACTACAATTATTTTGGACGTTGGCGAACTGACATTAAACGTTGGCGAGTCGACTTCATACGTTGGCGAATCGACTTCGTACGTTAACGAATCGACTTCATACGTTGGCGAACTGGCGTTGACGAACTAACACGTTGGCGAAACGACCAGTTACCGTTTGCACACCGAAGGTGAAATTGAAGTTAACCAATCTTTGAGCGGATAACAAGATTATAAATCTAGAGTAGCTGCCAGCCACAGACCTAGTCGCACCATAGACATATCCCCCACCCTCCCCACCCCCTCACCCAAATTCAATTTTTATGCAGCTTCAGTTTAGTCAGGGTGAACTGTATAATTCTCGAGCGCTATAAGGAACCTTTTCTATTTTGATATTAAAATACTGAAGTATGAATTTGTCACCATGTTTTGGATTGGATCTTTGACAGTCACAGCCTTTGTAGCTGACTGGCATGGTCCTGGGAACCTTTTCTATTTTGATATTAAAATACTGAAGTATGAATTTGTCACCATGTTTTGGATTGGATCTTTGACAGTCACAGCCTTTGTAGCTGACTGGCATGGTCCTGGGAACCTTTTCTATTTTGATATTAAAATACTGAAGTATGAATTTGTCACCATGTTTTGGATTGGATCTTTGACAGTCACAGCCTTTGTAGCTGACTGGCATGGTCCCGGGAACCTTTTCTATTTTGATATTAAAATACTGAAGTATGAATTTTTCACCATGTTTTGGATTGGATCTTTGACAGTCACAGCCTTTGTAGCTGACTGGCATGGTCCTGGGAACCTTTTCTATTTTGATATTAAAATACTGAAGTATGAATTTTTCACCATGTTTTGGATTGGATCTTTGACAGTCACAGCCTTTGTAGCTGACTGGCATGGTCCTGGGAACCTTTTCTATTTTGATATTAAAATACTGAAGTATGAATTTTTCACCATGTTTTGGATTGGATCTTTGACAGTCACAGCCTTTGTAGCTGATTGGCATGGTCCTGACTGACCGCTAGTCCCATGTATTTGAACGGTATAATCTCCAACACTGTCATAGGAATGCGATGCAGTCTTTTGAGGACTGGACACACTTTTATTCGTGCCGTCTCCAAATAAAATATCGTAATTGCCAGTACAAGCATCCGACACGGTTACATTAAGAGTCTGGCCTCTTCTGAGGATGTCGGATGTTATGTTGAAGGACGCTGCAAAATTAGAAACAGCTAAGTTATACCAAGTGTGGCAATGAGTGATTTTATGGCAGCAATAAAGTAAAACATCAAGACCTTCAGCTTATCTGGACACCTTGTCCAGACGCCATGATACCTCTCTCACTTTACAGCTCTACTCAACTGATCATTAACCCCTAGCAGTATCTAGGAGTAGTTTAGGTCGCCTTTCTGGGGATTCCGTTGAGGTCTGGGTCCGAGTGACTCGGCCGAGGTTAATTTATTCACGTGGCGTAGGTGTACGAGGTGTTTTAAGGGTATGGGTCTAATTTCTCCTTACAAAGTCATCCCTTAATCACACATTAAGGTCGTGAGAATAATGAAAATGATCATCAACTGCAGAAACTCTTGATTGATAAGCACATTCTCCTTGTCAGCATATCAGGAAATGTATAAAGAACAGTATGGAGAATATGCATACTGATATACATGCGTTATTGACCAAGCGTGAGGTCAAGATGGCTGGATATTGGCCGAGTTCTTTTTTTTTTTTTTTTTGCATTTTTATGGACCGAGACGAAGTCTGCGAAAAAAGAACGAGACTATTATCCAGCCATCTTGACCGAACAAACTTGGTTAATAAAGGATTTAGTATATCGCAAAAAGATTTCGCTTTATCAAGAATTAAGGAATGACTTGTTTACTTCCAGAGCCTGGAAAGAAAGCCAACTGTGTTTGTAGCACAACAAACTCACGAGAATCGTTTCTCTTTTCTTTGTTTTGACTATCTTCTGCCGCTTTTTGCGTTTCCATCGCCGAAATTATCGAAGAATAACGCCGCCCGCTCGGGTAGCCAACCAGAACACAGAACTCGCCTTATCTTGCTTAGGGACGCTGCAAGCGATGTAATAATAGGGAGTAAAGGGTTCAACTTTTTCATCATGATGCACATTTCAAAATTTTCTTTTCTGTGACACTACATAAACCTCCGTTGTATGATTTGAATGGACAAGGCTGGAAACTTCAAAATTCTTCGCATTTTTCTCACAAAAGTTTGTAACGTGCCTTGGCCCTAAGGTTCCTCTCGGCACTTAACGAAACCACACGGTTATAAACTACACTTCACGGTACTACACAGTTGTACACTACATGACTGGTGAGGACTCTACATGGCTATGTGCAGCACTTCAGGACACTATACGGCTCTCCACCGAACTTCACGATAATTGACGACACTTGTCGACCCTACACGACCCCTAACCGCACAAAACTCCGCCCCACAAGACTTTTCATAGCGTTTTATAACGTTTTCAAGGCTCTTCAGCGAATTTTCCGACATGATTTAAAAGAGACAAGTCCATTTACGATGTTGTACGATACTTCACTGCACTCTACAACACGAAATCTCGGTATGTATTACGCGGCTTTTTACCTGACCGAACTTCACGGCACAACGCAGTAATTTTTTTTATTTATTGGACCGGGCACTGTCTTGAATGGTCCCGAATGGTCCTGAATGATACCGCACTTGTGTCCCTTTGAACTTCAGTCGTGTAATAAATCTCTTATTAACCAAGCTTGCTCGGGACCGTACTGGAAGAATATCGGCCTTCTGTCTTTTTTGTACGGACCTCGCTGCGCTCGGTCCGTATTGTGAAGACCTCGGGCCGATATTCTCCTAGTACGGCCCTCGCGCTTGGTTAATAAGAGATATATATATATTATTTTAAAGTAATGGTTAGACAATTCACAGAACATTTAACCAGACTAGACTTTTGTGGCATTTATCAACACCGGCCTACAAAGAATAAGACTATCATGGTGTCTACAGTCGCCCTTTCTACCCAGCTGTTGATATGAGCGAGTGATATCTCTTTATTGAAGAAACAGTAATCAAAAATAAAGCGACTCGCAGACGATGCCATCACCTCAAGGCCAGAGATATCGGATATTTCAAAGGGAAAAGTGGTGAATCAAGCCAACTTTAAGCATGGATAACGATCATTAAGAAATGCTGTCATTCGCTGCGCGTCGTACGTTCTTGCAAACTTGTTTCAATTCATCCGGAGACGAAGTCAAATTGAAACGTGATGGTAAGCGTGTAAGCTAATCACGCTACCTCCTCACATTTTATATCCGCTAAAGGATATTTTCTTTTTCGCCATTTCAGAACAATTAACAAACCAGCCTGTTTGTGATTCATTATTTATGTGTTGCTAAAGATCCGATTGTCTATTCAGTTAAAGGCGAAAGTATTTTCTATCTTAAAAGACTTAATGGAGCTACGAGAAATGAGACTCTGAAAGTAGCAGTTCTTTACTGATATTTTATCGAATTTGAGATTAAAGAATTTTTTTCATTATAATGAATCTTGCGTTCATTGTTTTTGGTCTCGAGTTTGCGCTCTGCTAGTTATTTTTTGAGAAAAAGTTGTTTTCTGCATAATAGTTTACTTTCTGCATAACAGCCTGTGTCCTTGGACGCGGTAAACCATGCATATTTATCTACTTATTACTGAGTCTAAAATAATTTTTTAACCGCCCGAGAATTAAAAGTTTTACCTTTAACGGACGTTGTCCACTGCATTGTCTGTGAAAAAAAGCAAATAAAATGAAATGAAGATCGAATAAGGAAAGTAGAAATAACTATCCCATCAGGATATGATGGAGATGGAATATTTTACATTAGTTTGTAACCACAAATAGGCGATCGAAAGTGCATTTTGTGTCATCAGAAAATAACTTGGCCACTGCAATTCTGTTACGTAAGAACGTTTAAAGCAAATCGTTCAGATACATGAACAATAAGAGCATTTTTATTCCCTGGACTTTTTTAATTAAAGTAAAACATTTAGCTTGAAATTGTAGCAATTTGCAAAACAAGCTTTTAGATTCCCATCACAAAACTCATGCTTCTTCAATTTGCTAAGATGATCCGTCATCGTCTATAGAATTTAATTATCCTGCCGCTTTGATATTCAATGTTTTTCAAAAGAAAATTAAAAAAAAAAAAAAAAAAATTTTTTTCTAGACTTTGCGACAATTGCGAAAGGAACTGTTTTGTAATATATTTTTTAAAATCGCTTTCCCGAATTAAAGTTTCGGAAAAACTGTACATAATAAACAAGACAAGCAAATGACAAGGTTCTGTCCCAATAGTATCATTTTGTAGCTGGATAGTTGAGCCTTAGCGACCACGAGATTTAGTAAACTTTTCAGTTAAAACTGGATGTATTTAATGATGCATAAAGCTTTCAAAGACTGATTAAGGTAAGGGGCCGGAACACGTGCACTTGAAATTGTTTTGAAAAACGTCAGTAAAGTGCTCAGCTCACCAGATAAAAACACTTAACCTCGATCTTGGATGATTTTTCAAAACATTTTGCGCGACAGATTCATTTCTTCCATATGCACGCAGTCAAACGATTTCAGTGATGATATGGCAAACGTTATTTGAACGGTCTGTTAAACTGATATTTCCCGGCTGTTGGTTCATCAAATAAGCTATAGGTAAATTACGAATGAAAGCATTTTGTAGATAGTCTAGGAATTTGCAGGAGAAACGACAAACAAACTCAAAAGCTACGATTCAAACGTTCGACATAAATTTTAATACATTTTGTACGCAGAAAGACAAGAAATGTTATTTGCAGGGGCCAAGAGTAATGTTTCATTTTGAAAACTGCCATGCCATAAATACATTTTGAATTGAAGGCTGTCAAATGACAGCTATATCTTCGCTGACGTTACCTAACATTCCCAAAAACTTAACCTCAGTGAAAAGAAAAAACTTACTAACTTACCAATAAGCCAACGCATACTCCTATAAGCAAGCTCAATGTGATCCTCATTTTGCAGCGAAGACTTTAAAATTCACACTTTTTTCATTTGTTCCAGCATAACCTGAGGCAAAAAATAAAAAGAGGTCTGGAATATTCGCAATTGACAGACAGTTATCTGACAACCCCCAACCGTCGCCAAAATATCTTGTGTTGTTTAGTGCTGGCACCAAATTCGATTCATCGTGGAGGTGAGCAAACAATTTGTATTTTTATGGCCCGACAACTAAACTGTATTCTGTAATCATTCTCTTTTGTAATTTTAATACCTTCATGCAGGTGGCTGCAAAAAGCGGAATTTTAATGGACAGGATGAATAAACGAAGAAACTTGATCTAGATAGTTGGTATAGAAAGTTTCTTTTTGTCCAAAGTTTTATTTTTATGTAACCGAACAAAAAACACAACTCATCACAATTTTAGTAGAGAAATAAAAAATACTGAAATCACTTTTTTTTTTTGCCAGTCAAAGCAGAAGTTAAAACATATTTTACCAATTTAAAAAATGTTTTTAAACATTTTTATGTTCACTTAAGTTTAAATGCATTGAATATTCTAAATAGTGAATTATTAATAAAGTTGAGACCAGAGACGAAAATCTTTCACTTATAGTTGATATTATTGCGTTAGGTCTCTGTTAGTCAGTTCTTAGTCAATCCTTTTATTAGGTTGTACCCTTCGGCGCCGGTTAAATCAAAAGGTATATTCTTAGGCCTCCATTTTAACCAGCCTTAGCTAATTGCACCTGTCATAACGGAAAAAATGTAATATTAAATCATACATTACAATTTCGGCTGATTTCGAAACAACAACAACAACAACAATTTATCACTTATAGAGCGCTATTTACAATGACAGATCAACAGCGCTTTACAATCAATCCTAACCCGCCCATCCCAACCCAGGGGAGGACATCCATCACACAGTAATCTCGTGCGTGGGAAATTAACGTCTCCTACCCCTAACCCTGTAGGAGACGGGACCTCCATTTATTTGTCCCTATCCGAGAAGACTAGAATATCTAACCATTTCTTGATGTTATAGAAATGTAGCATATTCTTCTCAATTATTTTAAGACCTTGAGTGTTGGTCCGGCCGAGGCTCGAACCCTCGACCTCCCGCACAACAGTCCAGCGCTCTATCCATTGAGCTAACCGGGAGGCGGTTAGTAATAACAGGGAAACCTGTTTAAAACTGTTCACGAAATAATAATGGCAATCATCAGTGAGGTGACGAAATTCATCAAAGTTAAAATGAATTTACGAGCCTTGTCTTCGTCGTCGTCACTAATGGCTCCCTTTGTTCAGTTTGAAATGATCCAAGCATTGCTATAAATGAAGTAAGTGTGCTTTAAGTTACCTAAATGGATTTGGCCGACCGCTATATAACTTACAGAATTCGGTTGCTCTTGATTACATCTTTCAGGGGCAAAATCCTGTTTAAAAGTCACTTTTGTTAGGAATCTGTGGTTAATTCTTATGCGTCAGAATCGAAGTTTTTTTAATCAACGAGAGAGCGCAATGTCCGACTAAAATCATTTGCGTTTCATTCTAACTTCAAGTCCAACAGTGTCTCCTTTATCTTCTAGAAGATATGCTTAACCAGCCAAGGAGGAATCAATTAGAGAAGGGCAAGTCACAAAAATTGCTGCGCAAAACATTGATCAAAGAGTGAAAGTTTTCTCAAAGTTATTTAACAAAGATAATGAAAGCCCGTCATTTCCAAGTTCCGCATACCACATACTAACTACTTGAAAAGAAACAAAGAGAGAATATTGTTATTATACACAACAGGTGCGCTAGATCGCCCTAACTCAACGAAATCACTAATAGTCATCACAATAAGCATTATGATATGTTCCAGTTGATCGCCTGAAAACTTCCATGCCTAGTTTCGCTGTTACGTTGTTCAGAGCGGAATGCGTGCAGAATTTTTGCTTCCCAAGCAGTACAATTGTTTTGACGAGCATTTAGTCAGTCAGAATACACCATATATACGTAATTCTCATTTCACTAAAAGTTATAGAAGGCGCAGAACAGCGTCATGCATCAGTAAAGAAACACAGTGCAAACGTAAGTCTATTCATTGTGACCGAGACTTACATTCAAGACTTTTGTGATTTTAAACTTTTTAAGAATACATTTTAAAAAACCTATATATTACTATGAGGAGCGTAAACTTGTTGCAATAGCATAAACAGTTTTATTTGATGATGCATGTCTTTCAAATTATCTTTTCATATGAGTGAGTCATTTATCATCGTTGGACGTCATGTATTCCGCGAAGGTTAAAACTGCGCGCATGCTTAGCATCTTATGTTACATACCATTTAAAATCAAGCTTAGTCCTTTGCATGGTAAAGGTGTATCGCTTACCTCTTACATTCAGGGCGAAAATGTGTACGCAAATAAAACATGTAAGGACATGTCGCAGAATATTGCGTTTTCGTGGATAACGGACGAGAGATTAATTATGCCCCAGAAGGCAGGATAGCTATAGTTGTATAACTGATGATATAATTTTGCTTTCTTTGTAGTTCTATACCATGCAGTTAGCGCGCTCTTACGTGCACGACGTGCGGGAATTGCGCAAATGGTTGTAACGGAAGATCTTCTGTTTCATACATAATTCACTTGAATGTAAACAGTGCAGATTCTTTATTTTCTACTGCTGAATAGATGTAAAATTATCTCACTAATTTTTTTCTTATTTCTATGTCCTTCGATGAAATGAAGCTCGTAAGAAAAACAAAAAAAGAATTGAAGAGTCGTGATTTTTTTAAAGTCATTTGCTTGCCTTCAATTTACATGTATCGACATAAAATAATTTTGAGTTAAAACCGGAATAACTAGAGCGATTACAAATTACGACGTTTGGCAAACTAACGTTGCTGAATCCTTGCGTGCGCAGTGTTAATGTGTAATTTGACAGCCTGGAGAACACCGAGAGAAATTTCCAATTTCGGTGTAGTGTCAACTTCCACGTCCCATCCGCAAATAATAAAATAGGAACACGAAAATCTTCAGCCGATCTCTGTAAATTCATCCTTAACCTACTTTCTACACACGGTATCGTGACGAAATTCAATTTATGAACACATTCACCAGTGATCAGCACTTCAGCATACCACTTAAGTTTCAAGGCATTATCTGTTACCTGTCCTGCTGGCCAATCAGATTTCTCGAGCTTCAAGAAAACGCACTCACCCGAAGTTGTTGTTTTAAACGTCCGTTTCGGCCAAAAAGAACTTTCACCGCTCCGGAAAAGAATTAAATATTTCAGATACTCTGGAATTTAATCGGATGAAACAATTCCTTCCTTAACCACTGAGCGAGGTGGGAAGCGCTTAAAATAGGACAGTTGCTCTTAGAAACCAATTGCAATAACCAATGCATAATTGTTTACGTAAGAAGGTAGTATATTTGCCTAAAGCCAAAATTACTATGACATAATCAAACATGAGAGCTGATAAATTTGATTCTATGAACCGCGAGTCTATAAACAGTTTTACTTTCACTTTTCCATATTCACGGCTTGCTTCACTACAGGAAAGGGAGATAAAACATTCTTGGAAATATGAAGTCATTAGGTGTCCAGCTTTGAAAAAATTGGGAAACGTATGAAACAATTAAGATGATGTGAAGTGGAGGTATTGTCTCAACGATAGGTATAAACCCCTACCATTTCAGCGTATTTACTCGCCTGATCTTTCAAATTTCGTTGCCCATGCTCAGCACGACCTCGCTGATCTTTGTTTTGAAGTATTCCTTTAGACATCAATTAGTTTTTACCAAAATATTTGAAAACCGAAAAAGTCGCAAATTAATTTTCTTTGAGACATAATTGCCCCATGTTGAACAAATACGACTAGTATTAATTATTTTATGTCACCACGAACAGAGCCTTCCTTTTAACTTCCGGTAATGGAAAGCTTTAAGGATAGATTCCTTTTCATTTAAGTCAGCTCAGTGAGTGAAGATTTTGCAATAAAAATTATCTTTACCGTTTCTTTGTCGAATAATTCTTAGACTTGGTGTCTTTTCAAATTTACCTTCAGGATAGAAGGGATCATGATTTTCTTTTCTATTGCCACAGACTCTTGAAGAGAAATTTTTAGTCCGATGATGTATAAATTATATGATAGTCATTTCCTAAGCTCCTATCGTACAAGCTGATCAGTTCTGCAACAGTAGAGTACAACCGAAAAGCGCCATATCATATGCGGAATTCCCTGTAAGTCTGATTGTACCTGGGTTTCAAGAAGTTGAAAACAAATTTGTAAAAGATTCATCTTTTCAAGGCACATCAAACAGGATCTGAGAACAATTTCTGCCGTACTTACTTTGGGTACAGTTCGTGCAGTTTCGTGTCTTTGCTTCAGCTCCTTCGTGAGAACAGATGCAGCATATGCCAAGAAATGTGATAAAGGAACACTTAAAAGATATCTTAACACCCTCCCACGTGATCAAAGTATATCGCAAAGTTAATGCTCTGTATCTTCTACCAACCTGATGAATTTCAAGACTGATACGAGAGTAACTTTTTTAGTGTCGTTGCAAATTCGGTAATACGATAACAAAAGTGGTGCCTTCTCTGGGCAGATATCGATTATAACTGGTGGCTTCATACGCACATGACAAGCCAATGTTATTACGGCGCAAATCGATATTTGTGGGAAAAATAAATAAAACCCGAACATCAGACACAAATTTGTCAGGGCTCTTACTTCAAAAACCTTGATTGCGAGTCTTCACTTGTAAAATTTCTGTAAAAGAAAAATTAATAACTCTACCAAACTAAGTGATAAACTATCTCCTGAAAACTGCATAGTAACAATCAATAATATTACGCAAGGACCCGTTTGTTATTGTATTCATTTGGATAGTCGTTTCAAACATTATCATATTGACATAGCTCTGCCATTAGTCAGCACAACTAGTTTTCTTTGAAAAAAAAAAGAAACATTTTGCCTATCTGGAAAAGCAAAACTGTTTAGCAGTAGACTACAATAAAATTTAACCCGTGAGTTAGCACACTTCCAATATAATTAATATTTTACTACAAACCGATTCTCTCTTGTAAAATGTTCTGCTTTTGCAGGGGAAGATAAATAGGTGGTGTATGGCATACTGATTCGTTTGGAAAAAAAATCCTAAAAAATATATATTTTTACCATTTTCAAAGGCAGAATTGAATGTTGTCAAACATATTGACAGGCGGCCCCTGGGTGCACGCAGGCCAGCTGCTTCACAAGCCAGTCAAGGTCGGCTTGGGAAAGCTTTCTAAAAGCCGCCATTCAGAGCTCGAGTAACCCATTTTTTTCTTAATTGCACAGATCAGACTGCCTAAACGCTACAGTAACAAGAGCAAAAAGGTGCTTATTCTTTGTGTGAAACTGCCGACTGCTTTACAAGTACAATTTATTTGAACTTAGGGGAGGAGGGAGGGGGGGCTTGGGGGATTTTGGTTCTGTCATGATAAAGAATTGAACTGATCCGCCCATAAGGCCCTCTAATACTCTTACGATCATTGCTCACTGATAGTTAGTTGGCAGTCATTTTTTTATGGCTCCCCCCCCCTTAATCTTTTGGCGGCGACGACTAATCCCCTTCCGCTCCCCCTGAAAAACATGTGAACCCCCCAAAAATCCTCCAACGGGTGATAATAATAATTATTTCCTTAACAAAGCAAGACGTATTTAAGTCTCTACTTGTAAGCTTTACTTGGTAAAGAAATTTATTCTGATAGTTATAAAGACAAAAATCGTACGTGACGAACGCAGCGTTAATATCTGGTCTTTCGATTTTAATTTCTATCACTGCTTAGAACTCAAACAAACACAGAAGAAACATACTGTTGCCTTTTAACCATTTTTTTTTAGGATTACTGCATGATCTGTTTCTGTGTGGGAACTCAAAACGTGTTTTTCATCAATGAAACAAAGTGTTGTTGACTTTAAAATCTAGATCATTACTTTCTCAGTCGTGGCGAAAGAAGGCGAGGGGAATATTACCGAAACGAACCCACAAGAATGTTGTCAGGTGATACTTAAAACAACTTTACTTTTAAGAAACATGCCGACACTAAATGCTGTAATCAATAAATTCATTAATATATGAAAAAAAAAAATAAAATCCGGGTAAAATTTACTTGTATGTATATATAAAGCAAGAACGGGGATTATCAACCCGTACGACCTACCCTCCTTCCTATTGCCGATGTCGACCCTGTGCATTATCGAAAGTTACGTTTCATCCGATGAGCAGTGAGGGATTCATATTGCGTAGATTTATGTTTTTTTTCCATCCCCTGAATTTTTAAGTTATTAATCACAAAAGAGGTGGGGAGATGGGCTGGACACGGACACCCCAGGATTTCCTCCCAACTATCCCAAGGCTACCCGGCCCCGGTTACCAATTTAACACTGTGCAACCATTCTGGCGCCTGTTATATAAACACTGAAAACAAGAATCAATTCCGCGACTTAAATCAAACCTGGCTTCTATTTCTATCAACGTGACTTCAAATTTAACCAGATGATTTAATGGATGGACGATTTATCTGTAAAATTAACTGTATTTTTTACGTTTAGAACGAGTGCCCGATGCTCTTGTATCATTTTCATGTATGTTATCTTAGTGCCCTGTAACATTTCTTTAATTTCTCGAAACACCTGCATAAAATAATCATATTTTGGCGAAAATCTTTCTTCGCCGAAAATTAGCGCAAATTTGCAGTTTTTTTTTCGAAATGTGTTGAACTTAACGATAAAATTTTAACTCTAAGATGTTGGAAGGCAAAATTTAAAGTTCAAAGATCTTCCATTTATTTTGTTGATGAATGAGCAAACAGAAAAAAAGCTACAAACTTTTGCGCATAACAAAGAATTTCAGATAGAAAAATACTGAAATATTATCTTGGCTATGTATGTAATGAAAATATATAGTTCTCCATTTAAGCGTTAGGCGCGTATTTGAACAGTTTCGTGACTTTAAAGAATAAGAATGTAGTTTTGGTAGCGAATTTTACACTTGTGTTATTATAGACCCCCAGGAGGTTGAAACTGAGTCATTTAACAAGAAGTCTTCAAAGAAATTAAAATTGTTCCACGAAATGACGAAATAAATAAAAGACAAAAACTAGCGAGTCGATGCAGAAAAAAAACTCAACATATTGTTAAGAATTTCTTTTTCCTTTTTTCTACTAGCGAAGGTGAACATAACGACTGTCAAATCTAGGACTTAAAATCGAGAAATATTGTATCCAAAACAAACACTCCACTTGCCTAGAAATTTTCCCCCCGCTTTCAACCTACTTTAGTTTTTGCACACCAGAAGTTAGTGTTACTTGTAAATGTGAGCCGTACCTTTTCTTTTGATATTCTGCTCTCAAGAATTTGATTTTTTGGCTTTTCACCGTATCAAGTTATCACGCTCACAACAATTTTGCATATATCTGTTGAAACATCTAGAACTGCAGTTAACACCTGCGCTTGTTTGACAATTGTGAGTGGTCGAGGAATTCTCTCTAACTAATAACACATCATAAAAAACAAACAAAGGCAGCTAATTTGAGTAGTGTGCGATCAAGAGTGTCATGAAGTAAGGTTTAAACTCTACGAATGGACACCTGAAGAATAGTGTACTTCTGCACAGACTATTCTGCCAACTGAACCAATGTACAAAGATCAACAATCCGACATCTAAAAGAATAACTTAAGTTGATTAGCAACTTTCAAGACTAACAGATGATAACGACACGTGACAGGTTTAAAAAGAAAAAAATTGATAAAACAACGATTAAACCATGTGACAGGAAACAATTGTAATCTTGCGCAAGAAAGAAATTATACAGGTTTATATTATCCCTTGACGTCCAATACTACCAAAAAAGTGAAAAGAAAAACAAACAAATTTATATTTAAGTATAAGGCGCTATAGTATTCCTTGAATTTCACGGCTTTCTCAATAATTGTTTTTGGTAAATTCATTATTACGTAATAACGTTGTTTCTACCTGTTTTGTTTGAAAAAAATTTATGGATCTGTTTCAGTATTTTGATTGTAATCCTACAGTGCTTTGCCGTACTAGCTATATAGGCCGCCGTTACCTCGTCACTCTTTCTCATAGAAGTCTTAATCTCTGTTTACACCTCTGCAATAGGGTTATCAGTTTGGAATAGCATTGCGCTGTAACAAATTACGATCAAGAAGACTCTGTATGCCGAGCCATAATGTGAAAAACTTCAGTTTTGAGCGATGCAAGAGTAAGCCTGACTGCTTCAATGCTCTTGTTTCAGTATAAAGAAAATAGCCAATTTGCGAATTACCCTTGGCTTTATTTTCAAGACGAGTCCTCGAGCTCAACCATTCTTTTGAAAATGAGTTTAATTTGCATGTGAATGGAAACTTATTATCATATGAAAGGATTAGCACGAGGACTCGTTTTGAAAATGAGGCCAAGGGTAATTCGCAAATGGGCTATTGAATTTGTGTCCGGTCCATCACGTACTTGATATTGGACTGGTCACTCGGTCTTCACGGCCAGAGACTCAAGTTAAAACCACTCGACAATATACAATAAACAATAATACCATTTATATAAAAGTCTACATGGATAATTTCAGTAAACAAATAAAGTTCAATTTCTCGTCTTTATTCTGAGACAACACGCAGGTTCCGTGATAAAGTGGTAGGTTCAAAAAGTGGCCGACGGGTCGCAGGCGAGTGAGACAAAAATATCTTTAGAGACCGGTCATTCTTTTATCACCGCAGGGGGCGGGGGTTTGAAGGATTTTGGTTGTGTCACGAAAACATTTTTCTTCCTTCCCACCCCCCTTCCAAGGTTCTGTGATATTCTTATGATTATTATATCATTTAATGGTGTCTTTTGATCGCCCGGGTGAAAGTAGTACCGAAAGGGACTCTTGATCTTAACGGTACAGTAACTGACAATTATTCGCCGAAGGCGAAGTGAATATCGTCGAATAATACCCGAGACGAAGTCGAGGGGATTATTCGACAATATTCACCGAACCTGAGGCGAATAATTGTTTTAGTATAATTTCAGAGCTGAACTACAGAGAAATTTCTAAAAATCATAACATTTTAGTAACATTTATTAACATTTTATTTTAACATTTTATGTAAACCGCGTGGAGCGGTTTATATAGCGTATGTAAGGAACCGCTCGACCAATCAGATTGCTGGAAACTCTTAGCTTAGCTCTGAAATTATACTAATGACTGATATTGCGACGTTATCAAGTACACAACTTTATATGATAGCCTGAATTATACACGCGTTTTGATTGGTACTTAATAATGAATTATACACGCGTTTTGATTGGTTCTTACTAATGAATTATACACGCATTTTGATTGGTTCTTACTAATGAACTACCGTAGGACACAAGCATTCATGACGTTACCATTTACAACATTTTGCTCTTTTTATAAAAAAAATGAAAAACAAATAGATTCCATACGGACCTGACGCACGGCAACATGGTAATTATTTGTTAAATGTAATCTCTTAGCCAAAGAAACTGAAGAATTTCTTCGTCCGTGTGTGTTACCACCATCGATGATATCCGTTTCAATTCCTGATATTGTAACGATGTGATAAGGAGAAGCAATCTTTGAATCTCACTTTGCTTGAATAAAAGAGTGTAAAGTCGGTTTACGAGGTTAGTAGCCTGCCAGTCCTTTACGCTCAAGTCAGCTTTGTAGCGTGATGCGACTACTTTATTATCTTTTTCCACTTTGATAAGATGCTAGCACTAATGCCTGATTTCTGGTTCATAACAGGTTACCCTCATGCATTTCGTGAGATTTGCCTAAACATTCTCCGGTAGCTAAATGTGTCTTGCCCATAAGCACAACGAAATGACTCAGTCAGGGCTCGACTCCTAAATTCTCGACCGAGAGTCCCTGGTGCGAGCTTCTCTCACACAGGCCACGGTTCTAACAAAGCCACGAAGTCGGGAGGCTACTTTTAAACCTCTGCAGATTGTTATTCAAACTTTTGGCTCATCTATAATTAAACAGTTCGCTTCGCCCCGACAGAAGACCTGTCAGTGACAAACAATTTAAGAGCGCATTTCTTATTATTGATCATCGAAATTATGAAAGTTTTATCGAACATCTGATCGAGTCACTGCATCGAATTGCATCAATTTAACGAAATATCAAGGAACGATTGCCACGTTTAAGAATGCGTCTTGCGTTAAGTCAAATTCAATCTCTTAATTCAGTTCGTAACAGCTGGTAAAAGTCTTGCTGTGCAACGCCTTTTAATTTCGAATTACTCAGGAAGAAATGCGCACATGTGATACAATAAATATTACCAAACGTGCTGTACTTAAGAAGTTTGAAACCTGATATTAACGAAGTGAACTATTATCCATCTATCTTCACGCTTCAAATTTCAACTTGCTTAACCTACATGTAAATCAAGGATAATTAAGTTCTTTTATGCTTTGCGAAGCGAACCATTAACACCGACCTGGAAATCGCGAAGCGCAAGCGCAGTAAGGCTTTGAGCGAAAGGTGCCACTGGATAAGAAAATGATTCGGCAGATTTAAAGAAAGAATTTCAGAGATTTTCATGAGTCTGAATCTAAATATCTTGCTGATCGCTAAATGGGAAATTAAAAGGTGAACAAAAGACTCGGTTATCTCGTGTGTTCCTAATTAGATCCATCGAATTCTTTTCAAGAGCTTTGGTGTGTAGCGGCCAATTACAACGTACGATTTACCTCAAAACCAAAAACAAATCCCACTGACAGGTGTTTCGCTAACCAAGGAGGAAAATAGAACGTTTTCGAAATTTAAGACTTCATTTCAGTACAAATAAACCTCAAAGAAACGAGGGCGTTAAAAAATTCTTGTGTTTGTTCAGCAAAATACGGTTTAATTTGGATCGCTTTTTGAGTCAAAATTTCTGGAATGTGCGTTGCAGCGATTGTGAGAGGGAAGACATCTGTGAGACTTTCTATTTGAAAGGGTAAGTAAACTAACTTGAATAAAAAACTGTTGTTATGCGTAGGCGAGCGCCTTCATTCGGCATTAACCTTCGTTATGTTCGGTTTTAAGAATTTAATTCTTTTTATCCGTGGATGCATCGAAGGAAAAAATCTAAGCCTTTACTACGGCAAGCAATGAGTCTTTCGGAAATATAATTCAACAATTAGTATCATTTTAGATTTCTGCGGCGTGGTTTTACAACGAAGGTTTGTACTTAAATTGAAGTAAAAATTCCATTTGAAAAATCTCAATCGAGATTTTCTTTTAAAGCTTCTGCTTCACAGCAGTCTCTTCTGCAGTCCGATGCCAAGCTAGTCAATGCTAAGGTTTTTTGACATGTTTTTAAAATGGTGTTAATCGATAGTATTTATTTAACAAATGATAAGAATATGGCAGTACCTCGCTTGTTGTCGACGCCAGACATGTCAAGAAGTACCGACGAATTTAGCTGTCCTTTCGTGTGCAGGGTATTAACTAAACAATCGATCTTAGATCTTCATTGTAAAAACTGTTTATAGAATGTACACAATCTTTCCATATTTGCTCAGAACTCAAATATTTGAAAATCAGAGTAGTCATATAATCTAAAACTTATACGAAGGCCGGTTCCAACAATTGCACTCATTACAATAATAATTTGTACGAGAATCGTAGTAAGATCTTAAGATGAACGGTTCTCGCCGATAATCAGTAAACCAGGTAGCGAATCGTTCAAAACAGAGACTTTTCTCTTTTGGTTGGAATCGGTTACAGCATGCTTAGTTGATCAGCCTCCGCTGTGTTTTTCTTACGAACTGTAAATAATTCCCAACACATGAAATTCTATGGTGAAGTGTCGCACAAAAATAAACAACATAGCTTGAATAATGTTCGATTATTGAATGGCGTCGTGTTAAAGTTATGAATTTACCTTTACAACGGTTGAACGACAGTCAAAAATTTCGGTCGTTACAACTTGATAGAACCATTCATCTAAAACTGGTCCTCATTTCCGACTCAGTCAACTCGGCAAGTTAGAAGACTGAATACAAACCTGCGACTGCTTTGCTAAATTTTTCCCCATGAAAATTTTTTGTCACCGAAGTCTTTTTGTATTTAAAAAGATGCAACACACTTTTCGGTTGTGAAATTATTTGCGCGCATTGTCGGATACCGTTGATGAAATCTTTTAGGATGCTGACTAAAATTTACTTTGATAAGTTAACTAAGGAATTGTTCACTTGTGGGAAATGACTGTGAAACTGAATAGAGCACTGAACGGATTTAATTTCAGTTAAAGAATTTTAGTGTCGAGGCGTCAGAGATTTTAACAAAAGGCCTTCACGAGTGATAAAAACAATTTTAAAAGTTATGGAAAAACAGTGAAGTTAATTCAGTTAAATTTTGGCTCACTAAAATTTTGAAACAGCTGATTTTGCTAAACTGCGTGCTGAAGAACCTTTTTTAATATCTGGATTTTTACAGTTTCAGTTAAAAGTAGGTTCATTTGTATGTTGCTTAAGTTTACACTATCTTACAGTTTATTTATTGGAGAAAGTTTTTGTGTACGAGACAGAGACTGCGAGATCTGATAGAAACTTGACAGAGACTCAGTTTTCGCCACAGGCAGTCGCTTCGAACAAGCTGGAAAAATTTAAACTTAAAGACACGTGCCAATTACGTGCAGTTGTGGTTCAAGCGTCATTTTTCATTGGCTAAAGGGAAAATTACTTTGAAGCACTGTTTATGAATGGTGGTGGGTTTTCTGATGCAGAAGCAAACAAAAGATGAAGTTGAGCCATTGTAGTCGAAGTTACTGCAAGTGTCTGTAGGTGAAAAAAAAAAAATTACGGAAAGCAATGACATAAGGACAACGCATTTTTCTGTCCATCCGACCGTCTGTAGATGAAAGCTTAAAAACTTCCAATTGCCGAAGGGAACAAATGTTGAACGAAGTTGAGTAAGTCATAGTTTACTAAGTAAAATGATTATTTCACCATTTACGAGTTTATTTTTCAAGATTACTTTTGGGAAAATCGCCTGTCAAAAGCTGCAGAGAAGTGATCTGTTTCTGAAAGAACGATCAGACAACGACGCCCACTTATGAGGGTAAAATTATTAGCAGCAAAACACAGTTAAATGAAAGGGCTAAAGGCATGGGTAGACCAATGTCTGTGGACATTTATTTGCAGGTCACGTGGTGCTGTCACTACTAATGACTGCAGAATACATCGAGTGATAAACTGCGTATGTTTTTTTTTTTTTTTTTGTATCTAGTTATATGCTCTGATGACCGTCGGTATACCACCGATAATCGACTTTTATAGACCTAACCAGATGTAACCAGAAACCTGAGTGTGGAGCCCTTGTGATGCCATTCATAGCACGGTTAGGAGTGTCATAAACACATAGTATAGTTCTCATTTTATCATTCTGAGGTCCCGAAAGAAGGAGCCGAGAACCACGGGTCACTGTTCCAAGCCAGTGGTGCTATTTGAGCTCCATCCAGTATCCTGTTTGGTATTCTGTTATTCTGGTATTGAGTTCCACATTTAGTATCACATTCAGTAATGATTTCTTCGTTCACTGGAGCAAATTCTTGGCCACTCACAGCGATTTGCAATGGAGAATCTTATTTTCCTTCGGTGAAAATAGACAATTCCTCCACCTAATTACAGTATGTTGTTTTTATTAAAAAATAACAGCAACAGAGGCATAATTTTTTAGGTATGCAAGGTCCTGTCTAGTCATAAAATTTAATGCTCTTATCAAGATTTTCCTTTTACGCGCAGGGTTGTCGCAATTTGGCCACGTCTCAATTCCTTGTCCGTTTATTACAACATGAATAAAAATGTGCCCTAATTTTTTTTTGCCTCATTGCAATACAACGGTCTAACGACATCACCTCCGACCTCGGGCACCCTTTAGTGCTTTTGTAATGAATATTTTCTTGCCAGCCCCTTCTAGAACTGATCAGAATAATTCAGAATTAGAAAGCAGAGAGGTTTTCCCGGAGAATAAACCAGTATTGCCTCAATTGTTCACCAACATATATGATATTAAAACGCATACTGTACCAGTTCATACATTTTTAATACAAAGGATTTTTTAGTATCAACATAGCGCCCCTTATGGTAATCAAAACTTACTCGGCGCTGAAAAAACAACCATATAATTTCATTGCACAGAAATGATTTATAAGGAAAGCAACGAAGCGGCAAAGTGGTATTATATATAGCTGAGAGATTTGTCAGAATTAGCGATTTTAATCAACAGCAAAATGTTTTTTCAACTAGATGGGAAAAGGATTAATTTTTTTTGTTAGAATTTCTCCCCGCAACGTAAGCTCTGATTAATGCACATTTTGTTGCCATCATATTTTAATTTAATTGCGTGTTCAGACGAAATGAAACCGCTCGCGAATCGCTGATAATAAGAAAGTAAAATTAGTAGGCGAACTTAGTTCTGAGCCAAAACTGGTCTAAACAGCACCTGTTATAAGGTAACCACCAAAGCTAAAAAAGCTACTCGTACGTGATGCACGAAGTTCGATTACAAATTTCCATATAATAAGATTAAGTAATACATCAGAAATTATTGTCCATTAAGCAAAAGGGCGCCTGCCGATTAATCATTGCACCTGACAGAAGACTACTGACTGTGTGAGTTTTCAGTCGAGGCCATTTTGTACTTTCATGGCTGTGTTCGACGTTATGAGTTGTATTTTAAAGATTTTCGCTCGTTCACAGGTCCCCGACAACACCTGAAAGATGCCGAGCGCTTTGGGCAGTGGTCGAAAAACGCAGTAAGTACTTTCCTGATTACAAACGATATTGGTTACGTGTTAAATAAGTGGGTGTGAAATTTCGCCTTGTTTATATGCACGCCGCTTTTCATGATCTAAAATTTTGAATAATAGTGATGTGTTAAATTTAAACTATCTCGCTTGTAATTGGTATTTAACGCTTGAACTAGCGCATTAGCCCTGTCTAAAATATCATTTAACTTCTAGTACACGTACCGCATCTACTCGCAAGTTTATTTTATTCGTAGAGTATGTTGGAGAGAAGAAACAGCCGATGATTTCTCACGCATAAGCCAGATTATAAGAGGATAAGATATGCTTTATCAATGGGTCTTTTAAAAGAGAATTTTTAGATTTCGTTGGTGTTGAACTGTCGATTAAGGACAAAAGCATGCTTCGTTTAACAACAATAATGTATTTGCTCTGCTCTTCAAAACGTCCTTAACATTCAACGGATAGAACAAAGTTATCAAATGATTTCAATCAAATCATACTCGTAACATACGTTTCTAGACACAATACGGTACATAGAAACCAGGTTGTGGTGTAGATATGTACCATAAAAATACCAAATACAACATGTTTCAATCAGTTCAAAACCCAGTACTACAAGTCGAAGCTCTTGAAAATCATAACATTGAAATGATAGGCATACAAATCTGCCACTGACGGAAAAAATTCATTAGTTTTCGCCAAAATCCCCGGGCATTCTGACATTGAGAGGCTTAGTGCGGAAAGAAAACATTGATTGAAACCTGCTTTGTAAGGAATCTTGCTATTTCATTGTTATCAGTTTTCTAGCTGAAAACAAGAGGGGGTGTTTTTTTAAATAAGCGTTTGATTTTAAAGCTTGCGTGTATGTTCTTGAAATTGCATGATGCCTTGTTGAGACATTTTTAATTTGATATATCAAGTTTGATAAATCATGTTTTCAGTAAAACATTCGATTGTTTGCGATAATCATGAAGGTGATGCTATTGTGGCTTGGCAACGTAAATATGCAAGGTTATAATCAATAGGTAGACATTTTGTTAAAAAAGATGTCGAAAAATATTAAACAAAGTTTATAGGGGAAAAAGCCTGATTTCCTGGAAAAAAGCCACAATTGAAAGAAACCCCATCGGACCCGAGTAAGACAGGTTCAAGGCGGCCTCAAATTTTATTCCAACGCTGAAAAATTAATGTCGGAGAGTTGGGGAATCAACTTTACATAACAATAACGCCGGCGAAATTCCCCACCGTCGACTTTAAGCAGATTTTGAGGTGACAGTTCACGAAGTTCGCATTTATGGCCGTCGGTATACATCTACCTTATATAGAAAGCGTCTTCACTTTACCTGAGACACTTCCGAGGTGATTTTAAAATTTGGATTGTTTGCTTTGAAACCAACCTCCCGTGGAGCGACAAACTTATTAAAACTTATGCTGTACCCATAATTTAAACATTACATTTCATCTTCGCCGCCAGAGAAAATTACCATTCATGTTTTGAAAATTTTGAATTTCACTTCGCTTAGTTTTTTTCAGTTCAAATCTAAGAATAAAACTGATTATGGTTTTGATAATCAAGAAGTTGAGTTGAACGATTTTTATTCAGATTAAAAGCGCGCCCATGTCTAAGTAGTTACCGTATTATTAGTGATTCTTATTGCTATAGATGCTTCCTCGTAAATTATCCTCTGTACATCTTCGTTACCTGTCCAGCGATCAGGATAATCGTAGCGACTCAATTTTATCTCTTTGCGCCGCCCCAATAATTGTGGTACTCAAAATGTATCGACAATTGAACAAAATCTGTCTGTGCGCGTCAAGAAAATAAATGCTTCATTAATATTTAAAGTTTACCACACTCCTAGGCGAATATGAAAAGGTAAAGTTATTAATTTATTTTGGACGGTGCCGAAGGTGTTGCGAAAGTCTCTTAAAAATGAAAGTTGAAGCCCATCCTGGTCCATTTTTATCTGCATAAGAGATAGTGAGATAAATCAATTAATACTGAGATATAACAATTACATGTCCACGTGAAGACTAGGCGCAGATAACAATTGATAGCAGTTTTTGACAAGATTTAGCGGGCTCGATCAATTCATCGCTAAATGAAGGCAGTCGACGAAATGTGCTTTTTTTTTTCGAAAATTCCAGCACATTATATTCTTATTACAGAAGCAGATGCACGTATGTGCTTTCATGGCGAGTAAATTTGATAAGGGTCTTTTGATTGATACACTTATTTTGCGCGCACATTTTCTCTGTTTCCTTCAAGTAATTTTCTTTTCCACATTCCACTGGGAAAGATCTTGCTACTTCTACTACTTCTGCGTGAACCAATTTTCAATTTTTATTTCAAATGTTTGAAAAGCATCTTATCAAAAGCACCTTTCATTTTTGCTGCATATCATTGGTACGGAATTTTTATTATTCCTAACGGAGCACTGAGAATTTTGGATTTCATCATATTTGTCAAGAAAATTAGGTAAAATGTTTGATTGATGAGATTTTATCATAAACAGATGGTTCGAAAGTATATAAAGTGACTTTTACAGTTTTATCAATGCCATTTTTAAACACTTCGTTTATCTTACTTAGGTCAGCAGATGACATACGGCGCGCCTTGGGCGGAAGACTGGGCACTACAACAAACCTTGGGGGTATGACGAATAAGGGTGCATCCCCCGGGATGGAACTACTCCTCCCAAGCTCCACTCTGGAGCGGGCACCGTCTTCAACTGGAGGACTAAGTTCGAAGAGTTCAAGAGAAGTGTTGACCAATTCACTGCGAAGATTGACCAATCAGATAACAGAATTCAAGAGAAGCTTTACTCAGGAGCAACACCATTGCAATCATCGTCAAGGGAGAATGCCGGAAGATAGAGACGGCTGGAAAAATAGGACTGAGTTCATATTGATGTTGATTGGTTATACGGTCGGACTTGGAAATGTTTGGAGGTTCCCTTATTTATGCCAAAAAAATGGTGGAGGTGAGACGTTTTATCTAAAAAAAAAAAAACATGTTTGGGGGTCTAGGCTTAGAATTTGTCTCTCATATTTGATTCTTTTTCGTAACTTGTGGCCTCTAGGTCTTGAATTGGCTCGAAAACTATCTTTTATTAGTCAAATATGCAACCCAAATGGTAGACCTACGATTAAATACGGACTTGATGCAAACGAATCTTGGGTTAACTAGGTTACGGAAGTTCAAATGTTAAGGAAATAAACTGATCGAAGAAGTATTCATTGAAACTGTTTTATGTACGACTTCTAAAAGAACTCAAAAGGGGCGATTGAAAATCGTGATAATGGTTTTCTAAAGGACCGAGTCGCGTCCACTAGAGACTGATAGGTTTCACGATGAAATCGCCTTCGTGCAGAGAGGAATAAGATACATTTTATCAGTGTTTTGTTTCTTTTATTTGTGATTCAGTTTTTTTATACGTGCGCTAGTAATCACGATTTAGTTCATTATAGTGTTATGCTTTTAACCTTCATATATTCATCGTATTTAAAGAAGGCAGTTTTCACGTCCACCAATATTTATACCTTTGTCTTTCTCCCCAGCGTCTTTCCTTATTCCATATGGAATCATGCTTGCCTTAGAGGGCATACCATTGTATTACTTGGAACTCTGCATTGGTCAGCGTATGCGGAAAGGTTCAATAGGAGTATGGAACGAAATCTCGCCCTACCTTGGAGGGCTAGGGCTTGCCTCTATAGTAGTATGTTTTTTAGTATCACTTTATTACAATGTCATCATCGCATGGTGCGTTTTTTACTTCTTCAAGTCATTTCAAAATCCTTTACCTTGGACATCTTGTCCACTCGAACCAGTAACTGTCGGCAACGTCACGACCATGGAGCCTGTGCACGAGTGCAAAATTACGTCACCTACCAAGTATTTTTGGTACAGAACTACACTGGGAATGTCTTCAAGCATTGAGGAAGGAGGTGGTATGAACTGGAAGCTTTGCGCATGTTTAGTTGGAATTTGGTTGCTGATTTGGTTATGTATGATGAAGGGAATCAAAATTACAGGAAAGGTAAAGGGAACCTTAAATAATTTCAGTGTCGAATAGGATTTTGCAATAAAAACCAAGAATTATATCCAATTCAATGCGCTGATACACGCAGCTGGAGGGGACTTCAGAAATCTGACGAGATATCGTACAGGTGCAAAGTGTTAAGGTTAAAATCGCAACTTTAGAACAAGGTATTACACGAAGACTTATTTCAAGGCATCCTTGCGATGCGCGCATTTTCTGATCAAATGAGAAAATAAACCAAAATCAGTTGATTTATTTCTTGATTTAACTCCTAAGGTAAGGAATTCATTTTTCAGTGATATCTTTAGACCCGAGGTCGCACTGATGCCACTTCAGCTTCTCCAAAATCAAGGATTTCTTCAACCTCGTTCCCAGAGTCACATATCTCCCCGCTTTCTGGGGCGAGGGAGGAGAGGAAAGATGAAAGACCCTGGGAACGAGATTGGGATTTCCTACCATTATGTTTCGCTTTTCTCTTTATCGCAGATTGTATACATGACTGCCACCTTGCCCCTGATCCTGCTGATCATATTTTTCTTCCGCGGAGTTCATCTCAAGGGATATCAAGAAGGATTGGCCTTACTATTTATTCCAGAGGTTAACAAATTTTATTAAAAACTGGATCATTGGATAATGCAATTCAAGACTTTTTATTGGCTTAGCCATTTGGTATATGATAGATAGTTTAATCTCAAAAGCATTTGCAGCCCGAAGGCTGAATTACACATTTTTATAAGGGCCAATATACCATAATCTACATACAATGAGCCAATATACCATAATCTAATATCTGTACATTGTAGCATCCGGTTTCTTCTTACAAAATAAAGCCGAGAAGATTTGTCTAATATCTTAGGGGCGTTTTTTTTTTTTTTTTAATAAAACAATGATTCCACTCGCTCTTGTTGGATATGAGATGATTATAGCCACGAGGCGCTAGCGCCTCGTTGGCTATTTATCATCTCATATCCAACGCGCGCTCGGGGAATATTTGTTAAATATGGAAGTACTATTATACAAAGAGAGAAAGAGAGAGAGAGAGTAATGGACCGACAGAGAGTTACTCTGTACAGTTCGTCATTCACAAATACAGTCAGTGCGTTGTTATTCAATGGGTCATTCTGGTGGTCAGTCAATCAGAGTCAGCCAGTCAACAGTCAGTCAGAGTCAGCCAGTCCATCAGTGTGTCAGTCAGTTAGTCTAACAGTCAATCAATCAGTTAGATAGGCAACTAGAAAGTAAACGAGTCAGTCTATCAGTAAAACAATCACTCTTTCAGTAAATCACTTGGCCAATTGACCAATCTGCAAAGGGCTAACGCTCGAAACGCCAGCTTTAGAAATTCTATACAATGGTCAATTTACATCATCAACCCATTTGATAAGACCAAATTATCTTGTAGGAAAGTTCATTACTTGACGAGGGAATTCCCCATTAAATTGCACGCGAAAACCGATATCGCACGAGTCGCGAAGCGATGAGTGCGATATCGGTTTTCAAGTGCAATTTAATGCAAAATTCACGAGTCAAATAATGAATTTTCCTTGAATCGCATAATTTTATAAAAATGAGAAAAAAAAAGGGAACAGCATTACTTAAAGTTTTTATGTTTGCGGGGATGCGAAACAATATCACTTAGCCTCGTTTTCAACTCGCAATTCCACGCTAAATACCTCGCTTCGTTAACCAATCAGAATGCTAGATTTTATTCAATGATGCGATTTTATCATTTATAATACCCTCCACGGGTGCAGCACTACCATTTCTTTAAAAAACTTACACCTTTCTTCAGTCAGTAGATTGCTGAAGCAGTAAGTCAATCAGTCAGTAACGTAAATGGCGTATTCCTCAAACACTAGTCTGAGGTTTTTTTCTGCTACTTTTTATTACTAGTTTGACCGGCTAAAGGATCCTCTGGTGTGGTTAGACGCCGCTGTGCAGATCTTTTACTCTCTGGGTGTGGCTTATGGATCCTTGATAGCCTTTTCCAGTTACATGCCGATCAAGAACGATTCAACAAGAGACGCAATCACAGTTTGCCTTATCAACTGTGCAACGTCCATTTATGCGAGTGTTGTTGTCTTTTGCTTTATTGGTTTTCAGGTATTTCTAACGATTTGTAATTTTTTTTTAGTTTCGTGGTATTCTTGCATACAATTTTTTAACCCTTTACACCCTGACATCAGTATGCATATTGTCCATACTGTTCTCTATACCTTACTTAAAGCGCTGAGGAGGACACATTTATTTTTTTAATAATCAAGAGCTTCTTTGGTTGGTTGTTATTTCCTTTATTATCGTGACCTTAATCAGTGAGTGATCTAGGGGTGATACTATACGAAGAAAGAAGAGGCTCTGAAAAATCCTAAGAAAAGTTTTCTAAGCTACTTGTGCGAGGTACTTACAGTGCGCGCGGTGTTTCCGTCCCGTCATCGTTCACTCGGACAGTTAACTTCCGTTTGCTGCTTTTCAAATTTTTACAAAGCTCACTAACCGAACGCCCGTATCCATTTACGCTCCGCTCCCAGATGGAAAATGAGACACTGTGAGAACAAAACGTCTTACCAACCAACACAACACGATGACTCCTGTGTGAGAAACACAGATCCGCTTTTACCTGGACTACGTATTATAAACCATAAATGAACGACCACGATGTGTGCACCCCATATGGTCTTGTCAGTGTTCTTTTACCCTTTAAGTTCTAATATCTAAATTGTGATTCTTCCTTCTATAGCTAACTGCTACCTATTCCTCTGTAAGGGCATTCAACGTCATGCTCTTTTGTTAGATCTCACCCTTTTGGCTGATACAAGTATCTCTGTTCTCATCTTCTGTTTGTCTGTAGATATGATGAAACTGTTAAGAAAAGTTGCATTTTCATCACTTTTGAAGATTGAGGGTTTCGTCTAATCTTTGCTTAATTTTTCAGGCTGAAGACAGAATGGAGGACTGTTTAGATAAACAATCTAAACAGGCTATGCGCCTGTTGAATGGCACAGGTGTGAGTAATGTGGATACACTGGACCAAGCGACATATAACGAGCTTCTTCAAAATGCCTCGATTTTCTTCAATGAAACGCTCGTGACATGCGACAAATCAGAGTTTTTAAAGGTTAGTTGTAAACCAAAGGACATTTTTCACCGTATTTTGCCGTATGGCACATTCCCTGATGATTAGTTGAGGGAGGTGCACCCACTGGATCAGCCTTGAATGAGCCACTCTTGTTTAACGTGTGCATGTAAATGCTTGAAAACGTTCGAAATGTTTTCTTATTTCGAAATTTTGTTTATTTGAATCTCGTTAATGTAACGACAGCCGGATAGACAAACAGTGTCCGCAAAACTGCAATTATTTATTACTCTGATGAACAACAACACTAAAAGATGGCTGGCCGCCCGAAACACCCGTCACGTGACCCGCAAGGCGGGAAACTAGACTACCTCATGTGAGCATACTCGTTACAGTTAATGGCTTTTAGAATTTACTACAAGCCTCGTCGAAGTGCCATTCCTAAAGAAGCAATTTTCTCAAGTCACTGTGGTCTCCACTAGTTTCACTAAACTAGAAGCATTTATAGTCTAATAAGAACCCCGTGCTTGCGCTTCCATTGTTCTGTCAATTTTCTCGATAGTTTTTTCTGGAAGTCCATTCTTCATCTCTTTGGTAGGACCTTGGTAATGACGAAGTTTTTCGATTGCGACGCGCACGTGGACACGCCTTTTGCACTTGCTTCACAGGTCTCCCCCAAGCGTGTATTTAGCCAAGCTCAAAGTGGTAAACATGCCGTTGATTTATGATTCTATTTCATTTTTCAGCTCCCATCTGGTCAGGGATTAGCCTTTATAGTATTCACAGATGCGATCAACAAGATGCCCTTCGCGCAACTCTGGGCGGTCATGTTCTTCCTCATGTTGATTGTGGTGGGCATTGACACGGAGTTTGGAATGTTAGAAGGCGTGGTTACACCTGTCGTTGATATGAAACTCTTTCCAAAATTGAGGAAGGAATATATATCAGGTAAATTATACAACTGAATACGCGTAGCAAATATATTGCGACTGCTCTTTCAATTTCAACTCGCATTTGCATTTGTTCACAGACAAGAGAAGACGAAGTGAGAATATTTGGCGTATGAAAATTTATTTAAAACTATTTTAAAATTTCGCGCCTCGTTGTGAAGATATTTAGTCCAGTTTACTAGATTTTGTCCTGATATTGCTGTTTCCGGCCAGCGGTCACATAATTAGTACCTAGGCCACCACCTATAAAAACATAGGCATTTACTATTCATTGTACGTGATGTGATTTAGTTTCAGTGTTCTTCTTGCTTCCAGTAATTGTGTGTGCATTATTACACCCCCTGTTCTCTATCTAGAACTGCAATATTTCTGACTTTTCTCGCAGTGTTTCCCTGATCCTCTGATAAAGAGTGATAGCATAAAAGCAGGGAATTGCCTTCGGGCGAGTATATCATTTCTTGAAGGATATGTATCTTTCTCGTCTTTTTTTTCACCCAAAGGAATTCTTTGTCTGGTGTCCTGTCTGATGGGTCTGCCTTTAGTTCAGTATTCAGGGGAGTACTGGGTACAGCTTATCCTCACTTACTGCTCTGGTATTCCATTACTGATTATCGCCCTGGTGGAATGCATCGCTATTTGCTACATCTACGGAGTCGACAGGTAGAGCAAAAGAGTGTTCTTATTTTAGCATATATCAGTCACTTACTATGAGACGTTAAGACTTAATGGCTGAATGCTTGTTCGAAATATGAACATGAATCGATAATGAAAATGGAACTGAGTGGAGTCAAACTTGGTCTATAATCATAAAACGAGTGATTAAAAAAAGGACAACGAAGTGGGAGTCCGATCTGTCAATCACGAGATACTGTTGTTTTTTTCTGAAAACGTCTAACCGATGTCTAGCTTCTTTCTCACATTTTGTAGTAGTTTTTGACTTCGTTTAGTCCAATTATGTCTTTAGTCATACTCGTGATGAACAAATCGGAGTCCTGCCTCGTGGTCATCCGATTTCTCGTCCTGCTTCGCGGTCGTCCGATTTTGTCAATCACTCGTACGAATACAGACCGAGTCAAACTCCACTCATTCCTTTTACCATTATATACACAGCTCAAATCCCTTAGCACCCGTACTTGGGTCGTACTTCCCAGGCATCTAACATTTATGTCGCTTCATTTGCTGCTTTAGAATAGTTTCTTAGGTGATGGTAGAAATTCATACTTATAGATTGGTCGAGAATTTAGTCACATGCCAGAGTAAGGTAGTATGGGACCGCAACGTAGTGTGGAACATACGCCAACCCTCCTCTGGTCACATGCTAAAGTGAGTCTTCCTAATTCATACCTTTTCTTTAGGGTGCTGCTTAACGCCTCCATCCCTGCCACACCGTCACCTCCCACAACGCTTCTGTTGAAGGAGCACTGCCTTACTTCCCAAAAAAGGGGGTGGGAGGTGGGTGGGGAGGCGCTCGTCACTGGACCGTTAATAGTATCAAAACAGCATCGTTGTTACTGTTATATCTTTCAAATGATGTTTCCATTTTGTTAGATTTTGCGATGACATAAAGTACATGACGAATAAACCACCACGTTTTATTTGGAAATGGTGCTGGAAAATCATTTCTCCGATCACCATTTTCCTTGTTCTTTCCATGAGCATAAAAAGCATGTCTGAAAGCATACCGCAGTACCAAGTATGGGACGCCAAAAAGGTGATTGTCTTATCTCATAAAAAAAATAAGCATTTCCAACATGACAGGTTCTACTACCAAATGAGTGACACACATCTTGGAGCATCTTTCGATTATGTGCCGTATGACCAAATTAAAACCAGACCCATTAGGGTCATCGATATCGAAGCAAAAGCAAGTACATGGCCTCGAAGGGTACGGGAAAGGCCTGGTTACAATGATCAGTTTCGGTCTTACATCTGATTGGTTGAGTAAGTGTGTGAGTTTTCTACACCAACCACAACGCACGTCAGAGCAAAAACCAAAGAAAAATCTCAGATTAATTTCGGATTGAATATTGCTCTACTGACGATCATCATTTTAAGTTCAATATCGAAATAGTCAAGACATTACGTTTTTGAGTGAGTTCTACAAAGTTTGAAATTTCATTTAACTAAAGGTTTTTTTTTTCCTTAGGGTAAAGTTGTGTCGACCACGTATCCTCCATGGGCCAAATTCCTGGCTATAGTAATCACTCTTGTGTCGATAATATTTATCCCTGGAGTGGCATTATTACGTTACTTCCGAGTTATTGGAATGGGAACGCCTGAGCTTCCTACGGTAATACTAGACGCTGATGTCGACGCTGACCTGAACTCCTCGGAACTTCAACCACTTCACAACGGCAAACCAACGAAGACCAAGAAAAGAAGAAAGCTTAGTCTTGCCAGAAGAAAGTTTAGACTTGAAGAGAGAGAAGTGGAAAGAACAGAAGGGAACAAAAATGGTCCTTTAAACAGAGTTATCACTGCTAACGGGCAGACATATCAACTGGTGAACCAGCACAATGGCGCGGCTATGTTTATCTAGCATTGTGTTCAGAGTAACTATTGCATCATTGCACTTTAACTTGACACCAGAAGACTTTCGGCCTCTGAACAGTTTTATATTCGTCAGTAAACGTATCAACACTTTGACTTCTACGTAAGAACGTTTCTATTGGCCAATGACAAGCATGAGCCAGTAAATGAATAATCCCGGGGGAGAAGTATTCCTTAAGAAGATAGGAATATCCTTCCCACCTTGCCACGGGACATGGAGGAAATCTAGATAGTCACTCTTCCTGTCTCGTAGTACAATACAGGAACATTATAACATTCGGAATTTTCGAAAAGAAATATAACATAATTTTCGATGAAATAGTTTTTATAGAAATTTGCTGAAATTCATTCAGAATTTTGATAACTTTTGCAGTAGTAACTACGTATAGTAAATCCAGAGACATAATTCGCCTTGAGAAACAATCCAGGGAAATTACTCAAAATAGTGGGTTGGAGCACTAAATATTTTAGTTGTTAATGAAGCATGCATGCAACGCCGTCTTAGGTTGGTTGAGATTTGGTAAAGTCGTTTAGAGATTGTTACTTGAGGATCTATGTGTCGACCAAGCGAAAAAAAAGTTTGTGATAATGATTTCCCATATTTAATCATTTATATTCAATATGACTCGCTGTACGGGATATTTAGCTTAAACTTATAAGTTGGTAATCTGCTTTTTTAGATTTATTTGTCACAATCCTTAATTTTCAGTTGATCAAACGCATAGATTTAGATTTATTTATATCATAATTACGATTATTGACAATCGTTGTAGATTTTGCTCGTTGATCAATAAACGCAGGCGTTTTTTTAGCAACGAGTAAATAAACAGTAGCTTTTGAATCTATTAATGACAACTGTTAATCGTTATCAATAGCGTGACAGCAAAGATTTTCTTGTCTTGCAAGGCCAACCCCGCATGTCGTTTCAACGTGCAACCGCTGTACATGGTCGACTCTCTTTTAGATGCACCCAGACATCATGGGAAGAGTCTCTATACGAGGTCTAACTTCGGCTTTACGCAATCAGTGGGCCCCAGGCTTTCTCTGCTTTAATTAAATAAACATCCCACCACTCTTAGCTTTCGGTCCCCTTGACACTGTTCACAAAAATAGATGGTCAGGTAAAAGGTCCAGCTAAGTTGAAGATTGTCTAGGATGCGGTTTTATTAAACAACGGCTAAATGCTGTCTAAATAACCGGCCCTTAAATGTTTACCTCTAGGAGGAATCAGCCTTTTCAGATTCGAGATAATCTGATCGAACTAATCTTAGGATAACAAAACAGAATCTGCTACATATGATGCACGATTTTCATATATTTATTCTATCTCATTTATCACTTTCACGGGTTCATTACGAATCAACTTAACGGCCTGCTCTCAGTTGGCTTGTTAGCTCAATTGGTTAGAGCGCTGCACTAGTATCGCAGAGGTCAGTGGTTCGAGTCCCGTACAGGCCTGATTGTTTTCAGGTCTGAATTTCGCTATTGCTTAAATAGCGCTATCTACTGCGAGGATCGTGCATCATACGTATCAAATACCGCAGTTCAATATATGATTTTCATATATTTATTCTATCTCAGAATCTGCTACAGTAAAATAAAATTCAAGCAGTAACGCAGGATCTTCTTGCAGTACTATTATTGAAATTTCCTGTGCAGTTCCAAATGCGCACAAAACTCACCCATCGCT